>NC_053406.1:8807525-8945025 GCF_016859285.1 Xiphias gladius | reverse complement strand
ATAGGCTCATGAGATTAATTTCACCCACAGTTTCTCTGAATAAACTTGCCTCTTATCTGGTGAACCCTGAAGGCTTCTCTGAAGTGGCCGTCTATGAATATGAGTGTTGACATTAATGTCTAAAGTTTCAAAAGACAGCGGAACATTTGAAGGTGATTTGGTTGGCTTTTGACTCAAATTTAGTCTTATTTGCAATCAGAAAAGGAAATTGAAGATCCTGGCTATTAACTTTTAGCACCACTAAAACATTAACATGTACTTTATTGTCCCCTCTTTATGTTTTTCTGCTTCTTCCTTTTAACTGTCTCATGTCATAAAAATTGCAGCCAGGCACATCAGGTAAATATTAAGGGGTTGAAGGGAACCAAACTGTTATATAGTTTATATCTACTTGTCCAAAGGACTCTAATCTAGTTTAGTCTGGTACAAAAGCATCATCAGATAAGGGTTTTTTGTACATGGTCACTGACGTGTACGTATGTTTTTGTTTTTAGTTTTTGTTTGTCAAGATATATTCAATCTTCAATTCAAGAAAGTAATTTAAAAATGCTAATTTTGTGGGCACAGTCAGAGAGGCGTTGACTCAACAGCAATGATTTTTTATAATATTGTAGTGTCCTTATCTGTCCGCCCACTGCACGGTATTAACATAGGAGGACTCAATAGCAGGAACAGTACACAATAAAATGAGCTGAAAAACCTAAAGATGAACAGTCACTGAGGCCTCTTTACTCATGGCAGAGACTTGTGGAGGAGGAAGCAAGATACCTGATGTTGCAGTTCCAACTGGTTACCATTAGATGTTACTATAGAGTCCATATGGATTTCTTGACCCTGCAAATATCACCTTGGGAATCAAGTGTGAAATTTGAGGTTGCAAATACAAAGAGTTTAATAAAGCCTATCTGAGACTCATAAAAATGTGTTGCATTATTGTTTAAATACATTGTATTTGCAAAGTATCCAGACCACTTCACTTTTTTCCTTTTTAATAAATTTGCAAACATTTCTAAATTTCTGTTTTTGCTTTAACATTATCGGCTATTGATTTTTTTGTTTTATTTTAGCATAAGGCCACAACATTACAAAATGTGAAAAAACTGAAGGGGTCTGAATTCTTCCTGAATGCACTGTATGTCTCTGTTTGTTAGCTGAATCCCAATTATGCGTGTTCATGTATGAGGTGTCACGTAATGAGATCATCTGAAACATTTTTTTTTTGTTAATAAGTACATTAGTTTACAGTTGGTATTCCAGTGCTGCCCCACAGCAGACTGAAAACACTTGTACAAGAGTGCTACTGATTTATTACATAAAATAGCATAGTTGAAGTAACCTTGCCACTTGGATGTATTGGGTAAAACATGAATTATTAATATATTTCTAAGCTAAATTAAAATTTTAGGCATATCTGGGGCACCAACATGAAGGTTCATCTTGTTGCTGTATTTGTGGGAATCATGGTTTTAAAAATGATTTATCTGTAGCACTTGTGAGTGATGAGGTAATAAAGGGATCACTTAGATAGTTTGTTTTGACAGAAAATTTGTGAAAGTAGGAAAGAGTCTTTTGTATAAATGTATAAATTCCACATTTAACTTACATACATGTTTACCCCAATCTGTGGCATTTACTCATCTTTAAAATTAATATCTCATCTACTTCATATGCAAATTGCTTCAATAATGAGGCTCCAAAAAAAAAAACAACTCAACTGAGCATCCAGATAAAGCAAGGCCAATCTAATTCATCACATCCTGTTCTGGTGACACAAGCGATGAGAACACGACTGAAGAAATGAGCTTAGTATTGCCTGAAAGACTGATCCTCATCTCTTTCCATAGTTTCATTCCCCCTCCACAGTGCAATGGAGATCATAAATCCTTAAGCTTATGGGAAAATGACGTTTGGGCGTTATGGCCTGCCACTGTAATAGATGAACCAGCTGTGAGTCACTAGGTAACAAAGTGAATTACACCAATTTGTTTTTTTGTCTTCAGTGACAGAGCATTGTGTCCTCACGCTGGTTTGAGAGTGAGTCTAATTCCCAGATGAAACTTCACCACTGCCACCACAACACAGTGACTGGTCTTATACGATCACTATAACAGGATAAGTTGGTAAATAGAGGCTTTAAATCTACAGTATACTGTATGTATGTGTCTCGGTGTTTCGGGTCATAGCGACAGAGTGAAACACCTCAGGGAGCGAGGCTGCTTATTGTTGATCAAACTGACATTCAACAACTCAATAGTTGTCTTTTTGAGCTCTTCAGTCTCTTTTGAAAAGCTTTTGGCAACAATCCTCCAGCCCCCTTCAGCGAGTGAATGTGTTAAACAATTCTTTTTTGTAGCAGAATGACAGTGTGCAGCTGAATCTCCACAACACGTGATACTGCTCAATATGTCAGTGTACCTGTGTCTATTTGTATATTGCACTTGATGCAGAGTTTTACAGTTACATACAACATATCCTAATTCAGGGATATGTTGTTATACAGTAAGTGTAGATTCTGATAAGAAATCACTCTGCATACATGAATAAACAACAACTTTGATTCTTCTCATGGAAAACAAACATACAGTAGAAGAAAAAAATTGTGTTCATGACTATTACTTTGAACAATAGAGGTAATGAAGATTAAGATTTATTGGATTTACACTATTTTTAACACCTTCTCCCATTCCTCTAAAACTTGTAAAAGAACAGGGTGACTGAGTATATTGATGATTTACACCTTCAATAGCAGTTCTACCATAAATTTGAACGGTTGGACAAGTTCACTCTAAAAAATCCATCAACCTAAATCATTACGGATTGAAAAGAATCAAGGAAAAGACAATGACTGAATAGAAAGCTGACAGACTGAGATGGGGGACGGGATAATTTAAGTCAGCTGGCAGGCAGAAGCTGGGGCTATTTTTGTTACCAGAAAAATAGATTTTTAATTATTGGGGACGAGAGGCTGACTCAGTGTCTGTACAGTATGGTGCCCAGTGGGTGCTTCGGCACAGATAATGAGCCTCGAATTTTCCAAGTATGACTGTAGCCTACAGAGCTTTCCTCTCTTGAAAGGATGGAGGACATAAACTTAGATCCTGACAGGCCAGTACTGCTCCGACAAGAGGGTCGTTTTACAATAAGTGAATTCTTTTTACGTCACAGTGTCGCTGTTTGCTTATTACGGTGACTGTAAATGGCTGAGAGAACATTAGGTAAATCTTACTGACTCATTTACTCCCCCCCTGGCTTAGTACACCTGAGAGATATAGATTTGGTAGGGGAAGTTGGAATTGGCTTATCAAAATAATTTGTGGAAATTATGTTGTGAAGGTTTTGATATCTACTGTATGTGTCCCATGATCTTTCCCAGCAGATGGAGTCAGCTGTCATGATATGTAGATGTTCAAATTTTCATTTTTTCTGAGCTCTTTAATAACTTCTTGTCTATGTTGGCCTACATGCTGAACCTTTAAACCTGATCTGAATTAGATTTTTGTTTGATTTTATTTTGATTTGAGCCTTTCGACCTCAACCTTCAAGCCACCATCGACAAGAAGTCCTTATAGTGCTCGGATAAAATGAAAAGTTGGACATCGACTTTCCATGACAGCTGGGCAAATTCCGTCTGCAGATGAGGATCAGAGGGATACAATCAAAAGCTTCAGAACTGCTACCAAATGGACCTCGTGGTGACACTGTTTTCTCAGCTGCTGCTGCTAAATTCAAGAACCTCAGATGATCTGATTACCTGCTTTGATTACCTAAAATGAAAGTCTGGTGTCAGAGCAACTCCAATAAAGGGTGTGAAAAGTGCAAGAAAATCGTCGGCCTGTTGCATAACCAGGCACACTTTCTCTTGCTACACCTCTAATAAAAAAGTATCTAATTATCCATATCCTTACATAACCAGCTCCCTGCAGCCTGGACCCTCAACTGTGTTGCTACAGAGAAAGTTCAGCATTACTTAATTAAGTGGTATAATTTCAGCAGGGTTCAGTCTTCATTATGGTTATTTGCCTCAAATGAGATGATCTACAATAAAACTATAAAATAAAGAGCAATGAAGAAGAAAGTCGATGAAATATTTTTTTTTTTAGCACAGCATGTCACACCAACAGCAAAAACAGATATAAATGAAAATGCTGTTGTACCAGGGTGTTATCCTTTAGCAGTTAGAATAAATTAATATATTAGGAGCTGAAAGCTTTGTCTGGATCTATAATCAAATCCATGTGATATTATCGATATCAATGTCAGAAATTATTATCGAAAATATCAGTTTTATTTTGCATGTCGTGCCACATTCATGGGGGAAACAATTATGCTAAAGTTATCTTGCCATTTCAGACTGAGGTCATGAGGGTGAAACCTTAAGGTTTCATCGTAAAAAAAAAAAGCAGTGACGTGATTGAGCAGCCACGGTCAGAAGTGAATAGCCATCTGGCAACAGCTACAAGTAGGTAATTAGTGCTGGAAAAAAAAAGGTACCTTTTACAGCTGCAGCTGAAGAAAGTGTCGAATATATTCAGCGTCTCTCTGAGGACCACAGCATCAACTGCTCATTAGTAGTAAATGGAAAAAGGTTTTACTTTTTGACAGTAATGGATATCTTATGGAATCAATATGTAGTCCTGCTGTTGTACAATAATGTGTTAAATTAAACAGCCTCCCTGACAACACTTATAACATAAATCACATCTCATTGTAGCCTTTATGAGCCAAAAACACACAAGAAGTCAATACTTGGCAGGCTTTGCATTACCTTTCCATAACAAGCTCGTATAGAAGGAATACCTTGGGACACAGCATAGAAACACATCTGAATATGAGTCAACAGATGTTACCGTCCCAGGCTCCAGGAAACTGTTAATTCATATAATTTCACTTAAGCAGATCTCCCTTCATATCTTATTTATAAATCCTTCGGTGGATCATCTACAAGCCAGAACCCATCCATAGTCTAAAATCAATTTAGTCACAATTACCTTCTGTGTGGCCACTGAGACCCAATGTAATCTTTTGATTACATAATTGCGATAATGTTGAAAATGTGTCCCGCCAGTCTAAAAGCTGTTACAACTTAGAAGAATAGATAAAGCAGAGAAATGAGGAGAAGAGGGTTTTTAAATCTTGGCCACTGGACAAGAAACATCTAAAATTTATATTTCTAGAACAATTTCACACCTCTACATCTCCACCAGTATCTTTTTGAAGAGAACACCTAAGGCCACCTTGATGGAGAAAAACAAGGAATCAGAATTACAGACTGAGACGCTCGATGACAGCTCAACAGATGGAGGGGAGCTGGTGTCAGTTCAGCATGCCGATGGTAAGTTATTTGACAACGCGAAGCCACTTTTCCGCTCTATTTAGGATAAGCACTATTGAACATGGTCTCTGTCCACATCATGGCTCTGTGTTAACCCTGCAACAAACAAAGTAACAAATCAGGTTTTGACAGCAACTGCTCAATAAGAATCGCAGGTGTAATAAAAGCTGCTCGGAGAGCTGACAATTGTTAAAGTTTTAAAGTGACACTCTACCAAAAATCAGTTTTAAATAAAAAAAAAACATTCATTCTTTAAGGCCTTTTGTTTTCTCCTTTTCGGAGAGCCAGCGCTGTTGTCAGTGGGGAATAATAACAATTACAATGGATTCCAATAGCGAAAAGCTTTCACGTCAGAAAAAAAAGTATTAACATATCCAAAGAAACTTCTCAAACCAGAAACACAACACTATGGCAAAAATACAAAGCTTCCGTATGTGCATTGCTGTAGAAAGCCCTCAGGCTCTTATAAATATGGCCAAAATCTGGAAATGACTAAAGGAAAACATCACGCCTACTCTCATTTCAGTTTGTGTGTCATCTGTCCGACCTAGCATGCAGTAAGAAAATACTGAATAACTGAATATGATTTTGAATGAACAGCTACAGTACGTACTGTATGGCTCCGTTTCAGTCTCTGTGACAAAAATGACTGCGTGGAGTATCATTTTTTAAAGATTTCACAGTTCTTTCAAATTACAAAGAGAGGCCTTCTCCCAGAGTCAGAATAAAGAATCATTTCTCTCGGCTCCCAGTGAGATTGAAACTGGGAAATCCATCCACTCAGTTAATCAGGCATTTTCCACATAAAAGGCTTCTCCTACTTTGGAACCACTAATAACGGGCTGCTGCATGAACTTAATTTGTCTATACAAATCAGTCAGCATAATAAATGCCCCTCAAGACAGAATGAAAATGAAATGACCACTTTGCTTTGATCTCAAAGGGTAACACATAAGGTTTTCTTAAGTAATTTTGAACATGTGGAAACATGTTCTGAGGGCATTTGGAGCCAGAGCAAACCAAAGCTACTGCCTACAACTGCCTGAGGACTTTTCCTATTTTGACTGTGATTATATTTGAAATGGTATCACATGATACACGAAAAGACACAAGATACATTACACTTTGTGTAATACTGAAAGGTATGGAGAAGACCTTTTATTTTGTTGTCTGTTTTACTTTTGACCTGCCTTTGCAAGCAGGCATCAAACATATAGGCTACTGTATCAACATTACACCACTAATCTGTGAAAAAAGTGTAAGGTAACATTGTACTGTAACAGCACATGTACAATATGGTAAAAACTCTTTTTACTATACTCTTCTTCAAATGCATCTTAAAAAAAAAACTGATAAAATATGCAAAAACACAGGTGAAACTTTGTTTTTCCAATTACTTAGTTTTTCATTATTGTTTTCTAAGAACGCAGCGCTATGTAAGTCTTAAGAGCACTACTGCAAGGTTTCCAGATTTCAAGGGATCCACAGAAAACCATATAACACACGTTATTATCATAAAAATGGAACTGATGATGCCTGAAGGAGAACTGAGATAACACATGAAATAAAAGTCAAAAGCAGTATTAATATTTAATTCACATCTCAGTGCCCTGTTATGTGTCGTGTGTGTTTAAAAGTTCATACAAATTGAACACTGCATAGAGTCAGAAGTGCAACATATATCAAGGGGCCCGAAACCACACGAGGGACTTGTGAGAAGTGCCGGGTCTTATTAAGAAATAGTGTAAAATGAAGAGAGACAAAACTTTTGTAACATTTCTGTTCTAGCTGAGATATGAGACGTAGGAGTTTTGGACACATTCATTAGGTTTGCTCAACAGCCAAGTGTTACAAAGTTGGATGTTTTCACTGAACAGTGTCATCAATCCATGTAGCTAACAATGTCATTCTGGGGCCCATTTCATTAACTATGTGATATGTGTGACGGCATTGGGCCTGCTTCAGCTTTCTTGGTGTCTGATGCCTGCTTGTAGTTTTGACTGCCTTGCACGTAACTGGTGGAGCAGGGATATGCCCCCAAGCTCCATAAAAGCTCCTGTAAGTCCTGTCTCATTCTATCTGTCTGCTGCATTTGTGTTTCTTTTCTGCTCTCAAAAATCCTCACTCCCATTGTTTCCTGAAAGCTAGGAGCTGATATTTGAAACATGATATCATTAAATAGATATGGTGAGCCAAAGCAAAATATTATTTTTAAGTTGGTTTGGCAATGCCCTGACACTGGAATCCAAAATAGAGAAGCAGCAAGAGATTATTAAAAAAAACAAAACAAAACACAGCATTGAGGGTCATCAAAGGTCATCTGATTTTTTTTTATTCACATCAAACAAAAAGAAGCAGAAAGAAGGACACAGGTTGGCCGCACAGGACAAAGAAAAAAAATATTGATCGAGCAGTAATAGGAAAGATTGCTGTCAGTAGAATTCCTGAGGGATTTGATACCAGAGCTGAAGAGGTGAGAGCCGCGGACACAAGGTCCACAGAGGGATCCTGCTGCAGCCGATGCTCACAATATTTCAGACGTTTAGTGGGCAACTTTGTCCTCATGACTCATTATATTCCGCTTCTCACAATCAAAGTGTTGAGGGTGATTTTAGTGACTCCCCACTGCCACCAAAAGCGTTTAAGGTCAGCCAGTCAAAAAAAGGGGTCAGGACGCTGACCTTGGAGGCCTGTCTAAATGTACAACAGAGAAAGGATGACTCTCTTGTGGGAAGAAAACACTTAAAATAGAAAAAGCCATGTTTGCAAAAATCATACATTGCACACAGGTGCAACAAGTCTGCAAACTACCTTTCTAATCATTTATTTTTGAGTGATTTGTGGTTATTTGCTAATCACCATTTTTGATATTTGATTTTAGTCATATTTTAGGTTCCCTGTTATTGATTACTGTTCTGTGACTGTGATTGTGTTTTTCACCTATTTCTCCTTTTGTCACTTAGTTCATTTCTCTTTAAACAACAATAGGTCATGGCTGGATCACCCTTTATCTGTCTGCTTCTCTCCAACGTTCTGTGCTCCTACTCTCTGTGCTCATATACAGTATTTTAATACAGCCGAATTTCCAATAAAGCTGTTCTCATTTACAGGTTCTTCTGTTTCTGTTGTCAGACAACGGAACAAGTATGAAATAGTGACTGAAACGCAGCCCATTAAGATGACGTTTAACAGCAGTCACTTCCAAGCCATTTCCAAGATGCTGCTCTGCACTACTTAGATCCTGATTTTATAACCACAACGTCGTATGACAAAATCACCATTTACATCAGTTAAAGCCAGCGGCTGTGCTGTGATTTAAGCTTCGTTTACGTGTAAAATGATCACTTACAGAGAAAGTTACAAGCTCATTCACATCTTTGTCAGCAGTGTGGTCAATTGAATGATAATGTTACTGGTGTAACTTTCTTGCTCACTCTCTCACTCACTCACTCACTCACAACATTCGTGTTTATAAGGCTATAGGACGCGTTTGTATAAGTCAGTAGTAATTTCACTCACAACCACAAATGTGGGGCTCATGGTAGCACTAGAGGAAAAGTCAGGGTCTCACAAAGTTATTAGGATTTGTCCTCAGGTGTCTATACAAACACATGTAATCTATCTACTCATTAGCTGCTGTTGGACAGTGTCTGCAGCCTCTCTATCCTGCCTCTGGACGTCATCTCCCTCCTCCTCTTCCTCGTCTAACTCCTTCTCCAGTCTGAATTACCATTCTTATCATTTAGCACTTAAATTTGCCTCTTTGAAAACACATGTTGTGCAACCTGCCATTAATTATGTTGATTCTACTTTCTGGAGAGGCTGTACAGGATCCTCCAAATCTGTCGGGGCATCAAAATCTAGCCTTCAGAATGTCACAAGGCTGCTCCACCACTGACATGCTGTGATATGGTCTGTACAGTACTGCTCCTCTGCCCTATTGTGTGGGTTAAACATCCAACACATGCACAATGGTGGAGAGAGAGTCATTGTTAAACATGACTCTGCCACGTTTTTTAATGTGACTGTACACACATTACTGTTGTTAAAGGGCTCCAGGGCGGCTCTTGGAGATAATTGCTGCTTGCAGTAAGCAAAAATATAAAAACTTTCTTCTGCCATACAAGCATCATGACACCTGCTAATTATAGCATGTGTTCTTCCCACCCCCTGGTTTTTGTTTTCATCTCATCCTCTCTCTAGTGTGACATGTGGGAAGTGAGTTTTGCTTGCTAGTTACTTGTTAATTTCCCAGAGGTAAAGTAAGCAAGTTTCCTTGCATTCTAAATGATCATCGGATGTTATAATTTCTGTTCCACAACGTGAAAAACTCAGAGTACTGAGTACCAGAACCGAATAATATGTTTTACAATATCCGGAAGACCGAGGAAAAACAAAATCAATTAACGGTAATGGTAGAAGACGTTAACAGTCAGACCAAATACAATTTCCCTGACATTTGATATGAGCCATTTTCTGATTGAACTAAGTTACCTAAGGTTGCTTTTTTTTTTTTTTTTTTTTGGTATTTAGCAAAAGATGTTTTTAGAACATCTACTGGCCAAGGGGAGCTGGATTGTTCATTCTCTTCCTCATTGTTCTAGTTAATGCAAATGAACTAGGAAAAGCAAAAAAAGTTTTTAATGTAAGATAATACAAGATTTACTTAAAATCTGGGTACAGACTCTTCAGTCACACCTGATCTGATGTGAAATATAATTCCCTCGTTTAGATTGAAGTGTTAAGAAATCTTCTATCTTCACTCACAATCTCAAGAGATTAAGCCAAAAACATAATATCCTATGGGCCACTTGCCATGGTAATCATTCAAATTCATTACACTGCAAAAGTAGTCTGTATCAGATGTCTGAAAACAGAGGGGGAAAATAAAAAAACATCACACACCTACATGCCTTTGTTGCCCTTAATATCAACTCAGATTAATAACCTCTTACTAATACTTGATGCTCAAATGTATCTGTGATGTACAGTATCAAAACAACTCTTATTTTTTTCTATTTTATTATTATTCCATAATTATAAGTTTTATCCATGAAATTGTCAAGCAAAGCATTAAAAATGAGAACCGAGTCATTTAATTAAATCGTTATTAACATTAATTCATGCCGTATGAAATAAACAGCATGCCATGTGTGAAATTCCAAATGAACCCTAAAACAGGCACAGTAAATCTTAAATAAATCAGGATTAAAGTAGGTCAGTAAATTATTATCCGCTGTGAGGTAAGAGCTGTTACTAATTAAAAAGATGACTATATAAAACTCAGCATGTCTCCCCACAACTAAAGTCAAATTGGCTTATGGTAACACCTGTTAAGACCAGTCAAACATGCCAACTATGCTAACCCTCTGAGCTTTTGATTTTTATTAGCAAGTGAGCAGGTGATTAGTCAGGGAATGTTAATAAAGAGTGTTTATTAGTACAGGGATTACATGGGGGTACAGTTTCAACACAGGCCACTTGAGTGTTTCATTTTATTGAATTTACACTATGGCACTTGCTGTGAAGGAAAAGGCTTAAGTGCTAAGCACCTATAGATTGTAACCACAAAGCATGACCCCACAGAAATACTGCGTATTTAAACTTTATATAAACATTCATACAGGAATGAAGAAAAAAAAAAAGAGGAAAAAAAAGAAGAAAGTGTATGCCCTCCGGGTGCCAGATGGTGCCAAGATAGTGGTAATGCAGCCCACTCACAGCAAGGCGGTGAGGAAAGGGCCATAAGTTATAATTTAGTAGCAAGAATAAAAATGTGAGTATCGCAGTTCAACATCAAATAACCTCTATGAGATGAAATACAAGAAAATACAAAAAGAACCTCACTGAGTCAAACCAGGACTTACAAGGTAACTGTATAATAATGTAGACTGGTGTTCAACAAAGTGTGCAACATATGCAGACATCACAAACTCTTTTCCCTCTTAACCTTTCGGTTAAGACTTCAACATCGAAATTACTGAATAAATCCCTAACTTACTGAAATGAGCAAAAAGTTTAATAAGTAACTTCATCTGTTTTTCCTTTTTGGGAGCAATGCAATGCACATTTTTACATATTTCTTTATTCTCTTGGAAATGCTGAGTGGAAGATTCAATAAGAGATCTAAACTAAAATGCAAAAGACATAGAAAAAAATATTATAAAAACATATCAGCCCCTGTTAATCTGTAATGCTCAGAAATACAGTAATCACAGAAGAAAATACAAAGCTAATATTTCACTACATCGTGGCCATTTCTAATGGGTTCAGCAGAGCCCTAGTCTGTGTGACAAATAATACTCCATCCAGGGGAAAAGGTCAAACTCTGACTGTAAAGTATGACTTCAAACCTCTGACTTCATTCAGTACATTCTTTTATCTCACAGCCATAGTCTCACAGATCTGTCAATTAGGCTGGAATCGGTTAAAATACGGCACTGCAGTGACTGCAAATCACCTGCTTTGTCAGTTTGTCTGGGAGACAGGAAGCCACAGCATCCTTAATCCAGAGCTAGCTAACGGTGTGAGTTTCAGCATGGGCACTAGAGAGCTGGAGAGTGACCCTGGGAATGCAGTGGGAGTGAGTCTAACATCAATCTTCATTCTGAGCAGGGTCACTGAGCGCTAAAAATAAACAGATGAAACTGACAAGGACAAAATACCACACTTTGAACTATGCACCTGCAGACACCTCTTCTAAGATGAAGCTACATGTTGTTAAGATTAACTAAAGATTTGTTGATCCACTATTGCACAGTATAATATGCTCAGTAAAACGATAGAGAGAGGAGCTCATAACAACACACTGTCAGGAAATCAAATGCAAAATCAAGATCGAATATTAAAATACTTGCCTGTCGTGATCGATGGTTCTGCAAACATGGGAGTTAAACTGTTATCTTCCTGTAGAGCATTAACCGCAGAGGTTGCCATGTCTGCTAAATATTTAATTAGCTCAAAGTATAGTATGTCTAGTACAGATGTGTGCTGAGGATCTCAGTGTTTTATGACTCAGATGGCTTTTTAATAATCTCGCGTGTATCAGTGATGTGGAAAAGCAGCATTATAACCAGGCTATTTGTGTTCTTGCAGATTGCAGTTTTTTGGCCTACTAGTATGTACTATTTGGTGCAAGCTTTTGGTAGATATAAAAATTCAATTTGGAAAGGAAAAAATATCCTTTGGAGGATAGGGTATATTAAAATTCAAATCACAGAAGGGGTTGAATTCACATCAAACTTTATTCAAAATAGGACAAACGAACACATAAAAAGGGTAGATAAAATAAACTCTTCGAGAATTGGATTCTAACTTTGTAGTACTTTAATTAAAATTACATTTTTGATTGCAGGATTTATCAACCTGTTTATTCTGTACAAATACGATCATCATGTCCCTGTTGCTTGAAATCAACTTAAGACCAATGTTCTTCTTTGTTGATGCCATCTGTTGTGTGTTTTTTGCATACAGTATGTTTTCATGAATTTTAAGATATTTCAAATACTTTTGAGGCTGTGGATTTCACTTTTGCCAAATCATGTGCTTTGAAAAGGCAAATTTCAAAAGGACAAGTTCAATTTTTACAGCTAATATAATTCACATTGTTTGTAATTCTCATTTAGTTACTTCTGAGTCATCAATCCCTTGAGACAAACCTGTGTGCATTTATAAATTCTATTTGGAATTTGCATTTCCATGTGAAGCATCTACTTGATACCTTGCATAGTGCAGTGGGTGTGCAAATAGGGAACCAACCTGCACTAAGACACAATGTCAGGCAACACTGTTGTTGGTGGACACAAATACTGATGGGGAGGCAACCTGTGAACTTTTGGTGAAGTCTCACTGCGCTGTCATGACACATTTCATGTGATCATCTTAATGTACTATTGTTGTTCATATAAATTCTTATGGATTTATTAAACACAGTAAATCAAAATTATACTCCAGTGTATCAACAAACCATTTACAGCCCTATACACATGAAAATGTTCCATGTTAAATTCTTGTATCAACTGTTAGTTAAGAGTAAAATTCAGTATTCCTTTAATCCGGTTAGTGACTGTGTAGCCAAAGGAAGTAGTAAGGAGACTAAGCTCCAATGTGGTTGGCCATATTTAAAATTTAAAGAAAACTGTGCTGTTAAAACCCTCGGCTATTCATTTTATAGCGTCACATTGTTTTCTTATTTCACTTATTAGGTACAATCAATGTTCTGTTGTGAGGATTCCTCTGAACATCAACCTCACACTGAGAGCAGGAGTTTAGAGGACAGGAGACAGACAAACTCTGTGTGTGTGTGTGTGTGTGTGTGTGTGTGTGTGTGTTTGTGTGAGAGAGAGAGAGAGTGATAGAGAGGGCTGTTGAGAGTGAAGGTGAGTGCATTATTACACAGAGACAAGCACGGTTATTCAACTATTGTTTCTGATGCTGACTTCCCCACATTCAAAAAACTTAGGTTTTCACTTTTTACAGACGGTCATCTATTTTTCTAAGGAAATTGAACAATACATTTCCAACAGTGTTGGCTGCTTGAGAGAAGCTAGCGCATTGTGTTAAGAGCATGGGTTTCAAAAGAAAGGCTGGCGAGTGGCCAACAAGTCATCTGATGTTAATCCTGAGTTAGAAAAAGCAAAAAAGTAGAACAAAATCACAATATCTCTGGTTATATGTACTTTCTGAAATTGAGCTGTGTTCAGTTATTTTTATTACAATACTTTCTAAATTGTACAATAACAATTGCTCTTGAGTATGTACTATTTTATTTGTCATTTTATCCACATTTTAGACTCTGTTTCTTTATAGCTTTGTGTATCTTGGCTTAAAATTGATTTACAATACAATTACCATGCACTAGTGCAGTTATTTTTTCAATATATAAAGGGGACCCTACACTATATTTGGCTTTTCCTGCGACAAGAATCATAAAAATCCTAAACTCTCCAATCGTCACACCACAGATGTTAAACCTGAAACACTCAGGGAACACTTGAGTATTGACACATTATTTCCAACACAGCATCTGCGTCTGTTGCAACTTGTAAATACAATCAACATCGCTTTTATTTACGGAGGATGGCTGATTAAAAAAAGAAGTGCAGGTGGGTGCAGACTGAGGAGAAAAAGTGTTGGCATCAGGGTGCTGCCCTTCAGGTTGCCATGACCACCCTTTATTGCAGACCTCAGGTTACCCTGGCATATAGCATATAAAGGTCAGTCATGGTACACCTCTATCACAAAAATAACAGAAAACACTACTGATAAGAACCAGCTGATACACAGTTCCACCAACAAAGCCATGTTAAATAAGTCCACTATAACAAGGTGCTGATGAGGTGGTGATTAAGCTACAGTACTTCCTGTCCTCTCATCCCTCTTGGCAATGCCTCTGAACTAAAATTTCAGACATACTTGCGTGCACACTGAGCTGTCATATTCATTTTGCACATTCATTCAAGCACATTAAAGGAACACAGTACAGCAAAAAAAGCACGTATGAGCACGCAGCTATTTTTGCTAAAAGCAGGGAGGAGCTGACATACGTTACCTCAGTGAGTGGAGCGAGGACTGGTCGCTGGGTGAGAGTCAAAGATCATAGCCAGTGCCATCTGTCAGGCAGGCTGGGTACAAAGGTAGTAGGAGCAAGTGTCCCTCTCCCTCCTTCCTGGGTGCCTCTCTCGCTTCACAACAAAGTCCAGTGTTACATTAGAAGAGGGAGCTGTATTCCACAAGCGGGGGAATCCTCCGTCAGACTGGAGCCATTCTGAAGCCAGTTTAAATCCCACATGAGGAGATGGAAGGACGCACCTCCCTTTTCCTGGAGAATCGCGACTTGCTCCTTCACTATCTGCCACTGCACAAAGCCCCCTCTCTCTCTCTCTCTCTCTCTGTTTCTTCTGTCTCCCTCTCTGCTCTCTTTCTCTCGCCTTCCTGATCCTGCTCCACTTGTACACTTGCTTGCTCACTCACTCTGATATGCATTCGTACCCACTGTGGCTCAGGCACCCACAGACGCATGCACTGTACTGTACAAACACACGCAAATAACGCAGAAATACACACACACACACACACACACACACACACAAAACAATACAAAAAAACTCCTGTCAGCTTCCTCAGAGAGTATTTCTCTAGAGTATATTTGGTTACTTTTTGCTGTTATACAGTGGAACTGTTATACAGTGGAATGTGTTTCTGTGTTATATTGCTGACATATTCTCAAACATACCAGAATACGAGCGACAAAAATGTAAGCTCTTTCTGCTATGACAAACATTTGGTTCCTTTTTCCACCGCAATTAAGCTGGATTATATTCAACGCTTGCTTTGTGTACGACCAAAAGAAATTACTCACACATTCATCCAGAAGCCTGAGCTGTGATGTAAAAATGAATATAATGAATAAGATAAATCTTTCAGAATCAGTCATTGTACAATCAAAGTCTCCCTTGCAAATCCCGTTTCCCCATAATCAAATTAAAAAAATGGGTTACGTTGTATGTGTGAGTGCCCGTGTGCATAAAGCTACGGCGTGATTGGATGCTCCCGAGAGATGTTCTATTTTGAGCCTTCAGCCGTAATGCACAACAGAAGAAAGAGGACAGAAAGGCGCTGTTATGAGAATCTCCCCTTAAACTACACCCACTCTCCCAACGCCATCTCCCCATCCCTCTCCGCTCCATGCTGGAAATCTCCATGCTTTAACAGCAGGAGGAAATGGGGATAACAGTTGTCTAAGAGATATACTGTAAATAGTATTGGAGTGACCTGAGCCATTAGCAGGTGGTAAGGAAAGGTCCAGCAGTTAACAAATTGAGAGGTAGTTATGACAGTAGGCTTGGACACCAGTCACCAGAGAATTTATTTTCTGAAACATGCTTTTTTTTCTTTAAAAAAAAAAAAAAAATGAACAGGTGATTTCAAATGTTTACATATGTTTAAGTTCCCACATGTAGAAGTGTCAAAATGTTAGATGCAAAAACGAAGATAGCTCTGTTGATCAAAATGGCACAACCAGGCTGAGTGGAGACATGTCAGTAGGGCAGCCAGGTGAAATGATTGTCTTCCTGAGAACAAAGACTTTGATGGACTGTCAGACCAAGTCCAAATGCGGTAACACATTGTTATGGCAACTGTGTATGAAACTCTGTAGAAAATCTCAAATCTCAAAAAAATCTGACTGAAAATGTCTCAACTAAACATTCTCCAGCACATACATGGCTAAATTTGAATTAGGTCTTGAGACCTGTCACAGGTGGAATCATGACCTACAGAGTTTGTGTTGGTAGATGAATAAAAGTCAGATGTGTCAAACTGTACATTACTGTTGACCTAAAGATATTAATGTTTCACTACCTGTTTCATGTTATGAGCATAGTGAAGGGAATTTCCTCTCTGTGAAGGGTACACGTGTAATCTACAAAGAACACACAAATATACAATTTGCCTCTATGCCCACATATGCTTTTATACACAGGCTGAACATGAACACACACATATCTGCCCTCGTCCAGGTGCCACAATGCACAGGGAAAATTATGAAAAGAAAGACAATTCAACCATTTAAACAATAAACTATATGTAGATTAAAAAAAAACAATAAAGTAATCAAGCATAGTTATAAGAATTACATTCTTGAAATGTACAGTATGTAAAACCAGCATAATGAAGCTGTAATCAAAAAAGCCTTGAAATTCTTCCAAGAATTAAAAAAGCACAAAGAATTCACTGTGAATAAAAAGTAAAGCATAGCAGCTCTAATCTGTAGATTAGCTCAAGGTTTAAAAAGTGTGCACAGAGATGGAAGTCACCTGCCTACAGTCTCTACAATCTTATTGCCAAGAAGCAGCTGGAGACGAAGACAGACCAAAACCCACACCCAGCCAACAACACATTTTCTTAAGTTTGGGAAACACTTCACCTTTTTTTTCCACATCAGAAAACCCTTAGAAAGCCGATGTCAGATGCTTTTGCAGCACAGTGAAGTAGCTAAACATAGAAACTCTGTAGAGAAAGACTAATAATTAGAAGACTTTTGTTATGTTTCACAAATAATCCAAAAATCAGTTAATGTCTCACCGGTTGAAATTGAGTGGTGAATTATGTAATGTACCTTAATGCCCTTGCAAGCTCTTTTTGCTGGTGAAACTACAATACACTATGTATTCATCATCATTTCATCAATATTTTTCAGGCTTCATTGACAGATTTACAATAAATGTGATTTAGTGATCGTATTTATTAAGAGAGGCTTTTCCAAACCAAGCTAGTAAATCTGACTGGCCATTCGATGTGCAACCATTGTACAAAACCCACAGGGCATGCAGGGCATTAATAACTTAGTTGCTATGGAGTCTTTCTGAAAGTAAAAAAAAAAAAAAAAAAGTCTCGGTTGGTAGGAAAATTTGTGTTATTGAAGCGAGCTGAGTGCAGATTTTCCCACACAGTCAATTAGACAAAAGGTCAGGGAAGAAAGTGCCTGATTAACCTGTTAGTTAATGAAAATGTGAATTGTTGCATGCAACAGTCCTGTGTCTTACTGTATATTGTAGGCTTCATTAAAAGTAATTGGAGTGATGTGATCCAAAGTTAATTATGTGGTCTTTAACATTAGAACTACTATAGAGGTATGGATAATGTACTGCTTCACTTGAATGCCTTGAGCTCATCATAAACTAACTGTAAAATATGAATAACATTTTTTTCCCTTCTTGCATTTCACGATTACACTGTTAAACGTAATGCTTTATGGCTGTTGCGAAACTAATTAGGAATCTGAGTATATACAAAATATGTTAAAGTGGAGGAAATATTCACATATTATGACATTGTAGTCCACACTTTAAATTTCTGAATTGAATAGCCTAAAGTACTAAATATTATAATCACGTATTGCTATATTTTATTGATTCCACATAACAGCTGTAATTGTTTTGCTGTTGCCTTCAAAAGCTGAACACACACAGTTAATTAGTCTATAGAGATTTGTGGGAGTGCTGTGGGGACCATCTCAGAATGAATATGTATCTCGAAAAAGATTTCATCAAGGAATGAAACAGCGTAAAAATCAATCAGAAGAATTAACCTAAAATAATTTTTCACAATTCTACAAATGCCTCACACAATCAAACTATCAAACCTAAACATGCAAACAGTGATAAGTTCTGTTGCAGTGTTTGAAAAGGTCTCTATGCTCTCACCGTCTCTTAAATATCAATTTACCAGTATGAGATCCTCAAGTAGCCTTCATCTCGGATCTTACTTTAGTTTAGAAGGAAAGATATTTCATGTTATCATGCCAACCTGACCATGAAACAAATGTCAGTTTGACCCAGTCCATTTGTGTGACAGAAGCTTCTAATTCCTCTGCTTGATTAGAATAATACAGAACTTCAAAACTTTAGTTCCTTAGCACCATCTATCTTCTATCATCTGTCATGCTGATAGATTACCTTATTAAGTTACCTGAATTAGAAGTCACCAAGGATAATTTGTTTTAACAAGGAACAGTTGACAGAAAAATGAGAGAACTGTTGAAAGGTCTCCTGTGGGGTTTACATTGTAAACAAATGTGTTTTGTTTCTCACTGCAAAGTAATGTATATGCATCAGGCCTAACAAACACATTAAATCCATTTCCAACTCAATACGCAAAGCCCTTTTTTGAATGTTTTGAAACATACTTTTTTTTATTATTATTAGTATTATTTTTAAAATTGGCTTTAGGTCTTCTAATTCTTCTATTTGCACATTACCACGTCTGCCCTCTGCGGAAAAGTCTCTCACATCATCCTCATGCTTGCGTCCGTAAGATACAGCGCCAATAGTGGTCCAAAACTCCACTTGGTCCATTTAACTTTCATGTGCTTAAATAATCCCTGACACTTTTCAAGTAACATGGGGAGCAGCTGTGGTATTGATACTGTGATGAACTGATGCTACTGACTTACCCAGGATGTGTCATATGTATGTTCAACAGCACTGCTGCCAATATAACTGTAGTGGAGAGACTAACAGGAAGAAACAAGTTCACACATTGCTGATTAAGGCCATTAGCACCAGGTAAATCTCTATTTTGCAGGATGCTGGAGTTTTAAATCTGTAGTCTGTTGTTGTGGAAGATTTGTGCTCCACCATGTAGGTCATCATTGCATACCATGCGTTTCCTCTCACCTCAATTGGATGTAAATAATCATTGTACTTTTGCTCCACAATGTGGCGTCATTCCCGCGCTGCGCACCGGTAGCACTGTGTTTTACATCAACCAGCAACTTTGCCAGAGCTGAAGAGGGGAGCAACTGTAGCGATGGAGATGGAGTACGCTACAGCAACTAGGAGTATCGTGGAGCTTATGGCTGATAAACCTTGGATCCAAGAAAGGTGTCTGATGCTACAGATAGAAAGAAACTTGGCGTTCAGAGGAAGGACTACGGTCTAAAAAAGAAAGGTCAGACACAGATGTTGACTTACTGCTCTTGGACAGGTTGGCATTTGTGAAATATTTGGAGCAGACAATGTAGCTATTACACTACTCTACCTAAATAATGAATTATTGTCTTGGAACTGTGGAAATTTCTCATTATTCAACAGTGTTTGTGTAATTACTCTCACTGCCAAAAGGGGGGTGACAAAAGTTCCGCAATGCAGGTTCAACTTGTAAAACCTTTTCTGTGCAATAAAAATAAATCCCCTTTGTCCATATATACAGCATGTATAGCTCCGCAGTGCAAGAGCTTGAACAATATTAAATAAGCCCCAATGATAAGTAGTAATCAGCAGGACTGTACTTTGAATCAAATCAGAAATGATCTCATCTGGAATTCTGATTGTCACTTGATAGTACACAGTAAGAGAAAATGGCAGATATCCTACTGTGTATTGATTGTTGCAGTCTTCCTCAGTGATGATGCCCTGTTGTTTATGATGAAAGACTGTAAATCTAAAGATGCATTAATTAATATTTCACACTGATGAGCCAAAACATCATGACCAGCATGGGCATTCTCACCAGTCTGTGGCTGTGCAGCGCCATACGCAGCAGCATGATGCACTGTGCGTTGTGACACATTCCTCCCATAACCATCATTAAAATTTTCTGCCACTTGTACCCCTGTAATTGTACACAGTACCCTTCTGGCGGTTCGCATCAGATGGGATAGCCTTTGTTACCCTCGCACATCGACGATGCTGCAGTTTGTGGTTTGTCTCTATGGACCAATGTTCCTCATCCCACCACTGTTGGTTGCTGACTGAGACCAGCGAGTGGTCATAAAGTGTTGGCTCATCGGTTTAACATTAAACATATCATTTTAACATCGAATCAAATTACAACATGTAATGTAAAAGGGGTCACAGAAACTAGACAACACAATTATCATCCAACCATTTATTGAGTTTTTAAGCCTTTTTTAATTTACTGTTTTGTTATACGGCCCGCAAATTTTCTCTATGTTTCAGCCTTACCACTCTCCTTGCACAAATTTGCAGCAGCAAAAAAAGGCTACTTGCCCAGTACCAAATAGCAAACGGAAAAAGTTAGCAACTATCTCCTTAAGAAAGTTGAACAGCTAGCCGCTGAGGACATAGATATTTTTCTGAGTTAGTTGAGACCATGCAGAATGGAGCTAAAATTACTTAAATGAGAGTTGATCTCGGTATAACATTAGTTAGATGACAAGACATGACTTTAAAAGTCAAGGTGGAGGAATTTAGAACTCTGCCACACATGCTACACAAACATGAAACTGGCCTGCCAGTCTTATGCAGGATGGCCAATCCACTCTGCTTTCATGGGAAGCTTCTGCTTTACCAATGGAGCGAAACTAAAAAACCTGAGCGCTTTGGATTTTTGGAGAGATTTTTGTTCAATAGACAGAGGTATAATTTATATGAGCTTCTGGTAGAAGCTTTATATAAATGAGCTGATACTTATACTCATCCTCACTGATTTAATATAACTGAGTGATGAATATGACCTGTCTCCACTTTCAAATCCCTCAATTCAACAACACCATAATTGAAAGGCTTGAGCACTTCAGAAAGTACTCGACATAACCTTTCTCTCTAAAGCAATGATAGAGGGAAGCAATAGTAAGAGTATAATTACAGAAGAGAGGGGAGGAAGATAAAAGTCATGGCACAGAGGAAGATATTGTTACAAACTGACGCTTAATTCCACCCTCTCTTCTTCTCATTGTCAGTGGGAGGAAAAAAAACATTTATTAAACATTATAAATCATACATTTGAGAAGGATTAGTAAAATTAGTCTTACTGCAAACGTTATAGGCACCAAGGATACAATTATATGCTTAATTTTGATGGGGCAGCTGTGTGGAGGTGCTGTACTGTATTATACGGCACAAACTAGTATTTGGTGTTAATATAGGGAATAATCAGGGAAGAGCAGGTTTATTCCTCTTAGGATGGATGAATAGTGTTTGATTACAGAGGAGCCATTACCATACTTAAGTAGATGAGCTAAATGTGTGCATGTGCATTTGTGTTTACAGTATATGATTCAATGATGTATTGGTTTTTGAATAATTTAGATTGGTAGCTCAGCTGTGTGGTAAATGAAATTCTGTACAGATAAAACGCACATGTATCAACAAGAAAAAAGAATTGGTGGTTTGGCCATTTCGTCGTGGCTTTTGGCTGAATCTATTTTACACGATTACGTAAGGCCATTATGGATCTGTGCAACTATGTCATTTAACTCAACAATCGCCTACCTACCTGCCTACCTGCCTACCTACCTACCTACCTATCTATCATTTGAAAAATCATCATCCACAAAATAAATGGTCTGGAATTTTAGGACCCTAACTCTAGGACGGCTGCTTAATTAAACAGAGAAATACAAGGCCTTAAAGGAACAGTTCGACATTTTGGGAAATATGCTAATTGGCTTGCTCCCCCTGTAAAACAGCAAACTAAAGGATATAATGTATTAATTAGTGAAATTTAGACCCAGTGGTAGGATCCTCTCTTTCCACTCTTTGTGGTAAGCCAAGCTAACTCGCTTCTGCCAGGAGATACATACAGTATTAAACAGAAATACGTGAGTGGTATCTGCTGTATCTCATCTAGGTCTTAAAAAAAATAAATCTTTTTCTCATTTCAAAAGAAATTTCACTGCAGTTTACTTTATATTCTCACATGTAATACTTGTGTATGTGTGTTTCATGTGGTGTCTGTGTGTAGGTTTTCACTTTTATTTGTTTAAAGCATTTTTTAGTCACCATATACAGTATTAAAGCTGCAGTTTAATAAAAACACCTGCCTTTAATATTCAACTTTTAATAGTTTTTTTTTTCTCACCAGCAGAGTACATGGAGGAATGGCTGCGAACTGCAGCAGTATTTTGAATTTTACTTTCTTGTTTTAATAGCCAGACAGCTGCGAGGAAAACGAGAGAGATAGTCCATCAATATCTCAGATGCTCTACGGGCGCGTTGTTATCTTTGTTGATTCAGAGAAATACAATGTGGATATGACTGCACGCTCCACACACAGCTGCTGAAGGCTCAGCTGAAGTTTGCAAATGCAATTTTGGGCAGGCAGCTAAATATGATTCCCTTTTTTTTTTAAATAGACATCTTTCAGATTTTGTTTTTGAGTTCCAGTAATAATATAAAACAACAAAGCAGCACACAGAGAGCATCTCTCCACTTATAGTCTCTGACATGTCTGTCCCCTGTGAGTGCTGTTAAAAGACAAATTTCATGCCTATTTCCAACACTCTACTTAACCTTGGGAGTTAGTCCATGAAATGGTCTGTAGTGCTTGTGTGTATCACTATGGTTGTACACCAGTGAGTATCAGAGATGTCACAAATCAAACTCATGGAAAAGATGCATTACACTTGTCTGAGAAGTCTTGGCAGGACCCTGACTTGACACATTCATAATACACTGTGAGGATTACCTGGAGGGTAACCTGGCATAGCTCTGTTACTAAATAACTCAAACCCTCTCATTTACCCTGAAAATTTGCAAGATTGTACCTTTCAGCAGTTTTCTGTTTATGAATGTTTGCCCAGTATTTCAGTATTTCTTGGCAAGTAAGAGTAAAGCTATTGTGCCCCCATGTGGACAGTGATCTACAACACAGTGAATGATATGGAAACTAAAGATGAACAGTGAAAATAGAATATGACTATCTTAAAAATGGGGGATGTAGATGAGGTCTGTGTAAAGCTGGGTATTTTATTAATTTGTAAGTATAAACTTAATTAATTTTAAAAGCTACTAATGTAATTATTCTTGTGGATATTTAAAAGTACATATTCATATTTGAAAACAATGTTTTACTACTCTAAATGTGAAAACCTTCAAGCTTATACAACAAGCTTCACATGCAAAACTCAATGATGATCAATTGATCAGCTGGAACCATGATTATCAAAGTACTGTAATGTTGTTACAGTTGTTCCACTACATGTTGCACAAAAATGATCAGCAGCTTCTTGTTAGGTTACACTCATCCATACGTGGTATCTCAGGCTGGATTGAGTGTTGAGTGGTGTGAACAAACAAATATTTATTACACTGTTGTGGCCTTCTACCCTATATTTACTGTATTTATACCGTGCGTAGTCAGGATCCAAAATAATACAGTCCAAGACCTTTAGGGATTTCACTATGTATTATTTCTTCTATATAATGCTTTGTGCATTGAAATATTTTAACTTTAATACTGATGGTGTTGACATCCAAATGTTCCACCGAGGGGTAATAAAGACTTGACTTCATTTGAAGGCTTTTAATGGAGATCAGCAAAAAGGCACATTACCACAAGACCCTACAGTGCATCACCTCAGGCAAACTGGCTTTGCGTGTTGAAATGCTTTTTTTAAATTTGTCATACAAGAGAAACAAATTACAGCAGCCTGAGGAAAATGCATGGAATAACTTTAGAGCACAGGTGCATCTTTACAACCCTTAAGTTATATGCGAACAGTGCAGGACTGATATTCAATGTGCTCACTAATTTGACCCGATCTTAACTTTTATTGGTCTATAATTAATCTGGCTCTTCAGCCAGTGGAAAGGAAATGACTTTGGAGGGTTTTACTGAGCATGGACCCCAGGGACTCACCTTGTTTTATCTTTGGCCTGCACGGGATGGTGATAGGAAGGTGGAGACTAAATCAATTTCCCTGCACTGGCTCATTAGCTGGGGTCCTTGGGTGAGCCAGGCTCTGCTGTGATACCCTTGAGAAACAAAGCTGAGTCACTTGAGGTGTGGCTTGTGGAGCCAGGAAATGCATACACATGGTATTATGAAACGTGGCATTGACAGGACATCATGCTTTGTATGGAATCAAACTACAGAAATGGGATCGATACACAAAACTGTACCACAATAAAATCTCAAAACACAACAGTTTACAAAGGTTTTATCCTTTCTTCCCTTATTTAGTTTTGGTGTAGACCTATAATTAATGACATTATTCAGGTAAGCAGTTGTGAAAAAATGGGTGAATATGGACATATGTTTTCAATTTTCAATTTTTTCTAATCACTGTCATTTTCCGCACAAAGTATGTTGTTGGCAGTTTTGATCACATACTGTTAGTATAAACCATTTGGAAAGCTTTAATGTGAAAATCTGCAGCATTTCCCATACGTTACTTCTACTTGGGAGGCCCGCCCAGGTAGATTAAGACCTGCCCAGACAGATAAAAATTACTCAATTTAGGTAAATCTTACAAATCCTACATTAGAACGTCTTATTTCAATCTTTTCAAACTAATTAATTTTTGGCCACACCTGTCTGAGTTGTGTGCACTGCTGTAACTGAGTGGGGACTCTGTGTCTATCCACCTAGCTAGCATCAATCGACAGCATGAACGTGAGGGGTTAAGGGAATATTGGTAAATTGTAACGTCTACCGATATTCTGAATGTGAGACATTTTGGGGACATCTATAAATTGTAGGAACAGAAAATAACCTGGCTAACAGTCTCCACCTCTAAACTGGATGAGTCTCTGCATGCGCATCGGCCACATCACCCACCACCACAAGTAAATTCTCAACCTGTGGGAAACACTGATTTTTTATCACATTAGACCCACTTTAGTATATGCTGGCTGCAATAATCCCCAAAAAGCCTTTACAAGATTCTGTTGGTATCAGTTACAGCTACGATTATCTTTAAATGAATAAATAGATTAGACTAGATTTGATTAGATTAATAAACAATCATCCAACCAGTTACATCAGTCATCAAAAGGTGCAAAAGAAAATGATTATTCTATGGTCTATGTGTGAAGTTAACAATCATCAAATATGTAAAACTGGTGTTCTAACCTTTGCAACATTTATACATTGTCTTACACAAAAAACAAAACAAACAAAAAAAACCATGCAGCATTTAACCATCTGGCCCTTGCTGCATTTGTTTGACTGTACTGCAGGGTTGTACTGAGACAGCTCTGCCTGAACACGCACACAAACACATATGAGTATATAAACTTGTGACAACGAGGCATTTATCCAGTTCTCACCATGACATATGGCATAACATCAATGTGGGTAAACTTTGTGATTCAATGAACAGCTCAGTTTTATTATCTCTCTGGCTGCAGTTTTTTTAAAAGGTCTGACAGTTCAACACCAACAGTATGCAGTGAATTTGAGCAGGATTATGGCTTTTGTTGTTTGGATTATCTGAATCTAATTACCTTGCAGAGGAGCTTAACTGGCTCTGCAGCCAATAGCCTGATTGCTTTGCTGTTGCTGAATGCTGGGGAAACTGATTTTACAGACCAAACAGACTAGCCGATCATTTATTATTTTGCAGAAAGGAACTTCTTCTATAATATAAGTTGAACTCCATAGACAAGTGAGGATCCACTGCTCTGAATTTACAGTATACACCTGTCTGAGGGATATAAAATGTTAAGATATCGTCTAAATTCTTCTGTGTTGATTATGACCAAGATCAAGCAGGCTGCAAAGAGTGTGGAAATTCAACACTGGCTTTTCCAAGCTACTAAAAAAAAGTAACCCACACCTTTGTTCCCTCTAGACTTGAACAGAGCAATTCCTTATATTCATCCCCCATCTCCATCTAAAATGCAGCTGCCACACTCTTAACTGAATCTGAACAGCCACATCCCACACACCCTTCCCTCACTTCATTAGTTGCCAGTAAGCTGTAGATACATCTGTGTGCCTGTGTGTAGGAAAAATAATCAACCAACACAGTTTTTTTCACAGATCATAAGCTGCACATTAAGAAAGATTTTAATGAAGTTTTTACTGAGTAAATTGACAGGTAGCAACATGCAGGACAATGAAAACATGAAAGCAGACAGTACTAGAACAAAGGTCAAAGGACAGGTTTGTGGTCACACAAAAGGCAAGGACATACTGTATATTACGTTTGTTGAGCCATCTGTGAATACAATTTTGGCGTGTTGAATGATTGGACTAAGTCTCACGTTTTGGCACTGAAGCCCCAGGTCATATTCCATGTTTAATGTCATGAAACGGTGATGCTTTGAAGCTCAGCACAATTAAATTTACAGTACACTACAGTTTTCATCAGTTTTCAGTTTGGGAGATTGTGAGGATGCTACTGGGTGCTAATACAAAATCAGGGAGTTTACATTTAACCTGTTGGAAAGAAAAGCAATATAACAGAACAAAACAAATCTCTTAAGCACAGTTAAGGAATAAAATTAGTATTTGTAGAAAAAACACTTCATACTTTGCTCATGCTGTGGGCCTGTGCATACTCATCCCTCTCTGGCATTGGCATTGAACATTGTCCTGCTTACTGTGCCTCCCTTACAATTCACGACCACTTTTATTTTTCACTTTAACCTTAATTTTTTTCTTAACTATACACCAAGATTAACCTGACACCAGATAGTTTGTTACACAGGACCGCTTGCAAGAAATCCAGGTGCCTCGCAAAGTTAGACCAAGATCAGTTTCTATTTATACAAATGGGTCATACAGCTCCAAAATCTAAATTTATGCAGCATTTTCATATTTTCAAATGATCTCTTTGATTCTGACAGCAAAGGTTGGGTTTGGTTTCATTTTGTCATTAGATGACCCAAACATAACACACTTTTCCAAACATTCAAAAAGGATAAAAAGAGAGAAAAAAAAAATAGATGAGACATATACATAAAAAGTACAACAGACACAATACAAAACAACCCACAAGCAGCATACATCTCCTCTTTCCATGTTGTTTTTAAAAACTTAATAGATTTTGAAGCTCTCACGTTATCTAGTAGGCTGTTCCAATTTTTAACCTCTACACACTGAAAAGATTTAGACCCAGAAGCGCCATATCTTTGAATTTTAACTGAGGTCAGACTTTGTCTAGTATTGTACCTATGCTGGTCAGCATTATGCTCAAAACACATCACGTTTCGACTTAATGTAAGTAGTAAGTAGAAACCTGTAAGTAGAAACTCCATAACAGGTTACATTTAAAAATCAGGTTTAGTTTTTGGGGCAAATAAAATGGATTCAGTCTCACCCAGATGTAATTTTGACATTTCTTCACTAAGCATGTTTTCTATGTCAAAGACACATTTTGAACATGTGAACAAATAGGGCTGAATAAAAACAAATTTTCTGATTAATCACGATTATTATTTGAATGAACCAATACCGATTCTTAACATCCCAACATCGATTTTTGCATTTGTGCCTTTTCTCAGTAAACATATTAACTGATCAGCCACAATACTGAAACCACTAACTGGTTTTAATGCTCTGGCTGAATTGTGTATATATACACAGTATATATATATGTTGTGGCTGATTGGTGTTAATCTCCGCTAAATGGCTATCTCGTGGCAGATTCAGAGTCTACAAGATCAATAGATTGAAAAAACTCTGTAAACACTCTTCTGAGCTCTGTTTATTTTTGATGAAGAGATACTTTCTCTGGCTACAAAAATTGAGTGGATTCTACTTTGTTAAGTCTGTCTCTGCTGGGGAGCTAACACCAGCTATCCAGCTGTCTGCAGATATCCAGCTCATGTCTTGTCAACACAAACAGTGCAGATGAATCAGTGAGCAGACTTTCAGTGTCTACTCTGTCTCTGCTCAAAGTGGTCATTAAAGTTGATGCTTAGGTGAAGCATCTGCTACTGAAACTCCATGTGTAGCTGTATGGGATAGCATTTATTGTTTCTCTTGATTATAACCGGGAAATGCATTTAAAATTTAGCTGATAGTTTACTTTACACAATTTTATGTTCAAGGAAACGACAGAGTTGCTCACTTGTTGAATGCAGAAGAAATGTAAATTCCCAGGATAAATTCTGAGAAGCGCTTTCTGCAACACTAGTATTTATCTGATGTAACCGACTCATCTAGAATTTAATCAAATCAAACTGAAATTAATCGATTTTGGACTTTGTGAGCCTAAATCGAATCGAATCAGGAGATTATATCCAGCTCTACTAACAAAGCAGAATCATCAGCATACAAACAGTATAACTCACAATCTACTGCCGATTTAATTTTGTTTACATATACCGGGAATAGTACGGGGTCCTAAGATTAATCCTGCCACATGTAACCACACCTGGATCTCAGGAGGTACCATTGATATCTACACACTGAATACAATTACTTAGATTAGGTTTAAACCAACTACTGTAACTATGAGGTTATCAAACCCAGTAGCTTCCAATTTATTACATAAAACTGAATTTTTTAATGTGCCGAATGCCTTCTGAAGGTTAATTAAAATCATGCCCGTATAAAAACCCTTGTCCATATTTAACCTAATTCTATTAATGAGGTCAACAAGGGCTGATTCTGTAGAAAATAATTCTTTGAACCTGGATTTGTTCTAAAACTAAAGTTAAGCTAAAACACCTAAAACTAGGTGGGATTGTGGCTCAGGAAGAGCAGGATGTCCATTTAGTCCAGGGGTGCTGAGCTTCTCTTCTCCACATGTCAAAGTGCCCATGGACAAGGTAGTTAACCATAAATTCAGAACTGATGGTTAGACCAGCATCTTGCATGGTAGCCCGCTGCCATCACTATATGAGTGTGTGCATGTGAATGCAGCCATTTACTAAAAGTATCTGCATCTGCATGATCAGCTAATTCCTTGCAGTAACACTGGAATGGCCTCTCGTGTTATAGCAGTCAGGCCTATCAAATGGATTATTTCCCATAACTGAAAAACTAAACTTCCTTAAAACGGTAGACTCAGCTAAGGTACTCAAGACACCTGAGGCCAAGTGTGAATGGTTGCTAAATCTCCTAGGAAGGGATAAAAGGACAGCATTGTAGGTGGGAGATAAGTGGTGTTTTTGGTGAGGAGTGTTACCAACCCAGGGAGATAAGATGGTAGCTAGATTTTTGGCAATGTTGTAAGTAACTGAGTTAATGCTTCTGATAATGGGCCCGAGGGGGGCACCTTCTTTTTGAATCTTGGGGAACCCATACATGGGATTGCTTCTCCAGGATACAAGCAATGATATTGTTTGCGGGTAATGTCCCCCCCTGTAGCTGTTGTAGACATTCTATGGCCTTTTTCTTTTATCCACTGGTGGGATCTCGCCTCAGTGTTTCACAACAGCCAGGATTACTAACAAACCAAGTGCCATCAATGGCCTTGATAACAACCCCACAGAGGTTGAATACCTGGGACTCCCCACCAGTCAGTCTGAACTGAAGAAGCCTCTTGGATGATGGGCAAAACATTAGGTCCAGTCGCCCTTGATTCAACTCTTCCGGGACTACCAGTGAGATAAGTAGCACAGATGGTAGCTCTTCTAATACACATGTGCCAGCCCAAATGTATTGTGAAAGAAAACACTGCACCAGCTTTGGTGAAAAAAAACTTGCTTTGCCTCACATTTTCATTCATGTAAAACATTTTAATGAGAATGTAGCCAACCAAACAGTGTTCGTGTCTCTCTCTCTATTGTCAACAATCACCCATTTAATAGTTTTTCTTGCTTGCAAAATAGAACAGGATGGGGGAGCCTGTTTCTACCCAGATTTAAAATGTTCTGTGCCATGGCTTTGATCTTAGCTGTGTTCGTGGATTAGCAGAGGAAGCTGCTGCAGAAGATTCTGCAGGGATAAAAGAAAAGATCAATACCTCAACCAGGGCTTGGATCTGCCTCATTTACCAGTCACCGCTGTGACTGAGTCCTCATTAGAACCCTTATACACACACTGGATCCACTGTCACAACATCCATATAGGACATTGTGACAGAGAACAAAGTGCATCGGTATCAGTTGCAGAGCTCAAACTGACACAGTTCAATAATTTAAACCACTCAGGCCCAATATCACACACAGTCTAAACAGAAATTTAAATGCCTCCATGTCCCCCCGGCACATAAAGTACGTACATGCATGCCTTTTACAGGCAGGGTCAGAGCCTGAGTAGTTCCTACACATATTTCCTTTCGCTACATTTGTATCACTCTGTATCACTTCACACTTTATGCATCTATGCGTTGTGTATGTGTGTGTGTTAATGTGCGCACTGCCACTGTCCATTCAAACCACCACCCACAACATTTGGTTTGACTCACAACACTGGAAAAAAATCTTTTTCCGGGCCAGGTCTCAGCAGATCCTCAGCTGTGTCTGCCTCATCAGACTGAACACACCTGCTACAGTATGAAAATTGAGGCACAAAGTTGCTGACACCGTGGAGATCAGCTGACCTTATCTGATGCAGCCTGTGCATCACCTCACCTCAGCCAAGTCTACTGCCTTCAGCATAAGTCATGTGTTACCTGTGAGCTGGACTGAATTTCGCAGTAACTAAAAAGGACTGTGAGCTGCGAATGAGGTCTGACAAGCTCAGTCAAAGAGCTGCTGACATTAATGAGAAGAGTAGGATTTCATTTTTATTTGTGACACTAGCTTCATGGCTACTGCTGGTTATAAAAGCTCAGACAGGATGATTGAAACATGATTAACACACCTGATTGACAGGTCAGGATGAGATTCCAACATATACTTCTCCATCTGCCCACATACACTGTATAGATGTTAGTACAATTCTGACAGATTCCAGAAATACTACAATCTGGACTAAAATCCTGCTAGTGCTACCGGTCTGTTACCTGTTATCTTACTGACAACCACACATGGACAGAATATGAACATGTATTTTCAAAACCTGTTTTTTTTTTTTTTTTTTTTTAAATATGTAGCTGTAAAGTACAGTCACTCATCAACATAGTCATCAGTTCCTTTAAATTAATCCATCGTTGACGAGGAAATAAAAGGCTTAAGACAAGCTATGCTTTTATGTAAAACTGAGAAAGTCAAGGTTGGCAGCAGTGGCAGTTAATTTTGCTGATTGGAGATCAGTAGGTGAATTAACGAAAGCATCCATACTCATCCATTTGGAAAGATGCCACCCTAGGAGAAGTGTTATGGGCTGGACCAGATGAATTCTTTATTAGTTCTTCCCTAAGAGCAATTTAATCAACTGGCAATAAAATACCTGCTGACTGAACCTGTACAGTATGCACCAAAAGAGCAGAGAAGAAGTTTGGGGTTTTCTGAATAATACTCACGCAAGAAGTTGCATTAACACAAACTTACATAACACGAGTTTTGTAAGTTGTCACATTATCATTCGATATGTGAATCCCATCATTTGGTCAATGATTATTTGCAGGCAATGCAAAAAATATGATTAAGTGATGAATAATGCCACAGATTTATAACTACCCAACAGCAAGAAACAGCAGCAAAGTAGCCCAAGAAGCTGTCAGGACAGCTGTGACATTTTTACAGTGTTATACTGCCACACAGACAGGCAGAGGGGCTGGCCCCACAATGATATAAAACCTCAAATTACATCCTCTTGAGAAAAACTTGGGTACCTGACAAGTGACAAGTATGCAGCATTCAGTTGGAGTTGGCAGTGTCCTTCAACACATAAATTTCACAGATAATTGATGTCACTGGTTTTTTCTCTGGAGGGGAGGTTAAACAGCATGCTACTGGCGACCGTTTACATTTTCACCTACAATTTGCAACATTAAAATGCATCACGATGCCCCAAAAGTGGCAGGTTGAACACATTCTTTATACTATGTTCAGCAGTCTAACAGTTAATGGGGAACTAAGCTCCAGAACAGTACTATACTGCTTCCAGCAACAGTCAAAGTGTGACACAAACAAAAGAAACATTAAATTTCTTTGCCCGATAACATGGTTCCTATGTGATAAAAGCACAACACCAAAGCAGCTCCTTAGGCCAGAAAGTAGCCTTGTGAATTTCTGCCCAGAGTGAGGGTATGTCGTAACAAATTTGGCATAACACTTTTGGCTTAATCTAGGCTGTGCACTGTGCAGCACAAAGTTTTTTCAGCCCAGAAGCTCTCTTCAGAAGCCACATCATTAGACAGATGCCCCTTAGTGCTCTAACACTATCACTGAGCTGTGTAATCTGGCTCTGACACAGTTGGCATGCATCACTTTTACCAGCAGAAGATGGATTCACGACATTGGAGGGGCTGACAACTGTTCAACAGAGGAAGAGATGGACACCTAATCACCATACCACTGTGGCTGCTTACAGCCAGTTTTCATATTAGACAAAGCCCTAATTAGACCCTAATTGTCCCAGGTGACAGCTCATGTAGCAAAAGGCTGGGATGTCTACTATTTCACAGTAATATCTCGTACCACAATTGTGTTGTAACACCTTGCAACAGTCAAGCTTCTTAGACCCTAACTAGAGCTCAGGTTTCACAAACTTTGCACAAGCCTCTCGCTGGACGCAGAATCACACCAATAATACAAACCTCACTACTGAAACACACTGTGTCCCAATTCCAGATTTTATGTAAATATAAAGTACACATGTTTCTATATCTACTCATGTTAACAGTGCACTATTTTGACATCTCTTACGCAAGAAAGTTAACATTTACTAGATATACACGCACCAACAGGAAAATGGAGAGCTGTGTCTGAATACTACTGTGAGTAAGGTTTTTCTACAGACCTTGCAGAACACTATACTGTCAGTAACACCAGACACAAAAACCACAACATGATGATTTATTTTCTGGCATTTTACTTGATTTTTTGGGTTATGTTTACAGTGTTAAAATTGTACTTAAACACAAAACATAAGTAGGCCTGATTATAGTGTAAACTTAGTGCACGGCATTACACTCCAAGAAAATTAAAGCTTTTTCTCTTATGAGGATCTCTCCACTGAAAATGACAGTGTACTGCATGACTGCCACAGTCTATATTTATATCTCTGTAGCCTTCAGTTTAGTGTAGCAACGTCATACGTACATTTCTCACCTTCACAGGTGTAAGAGGCTTTATTGTGACAAGAAAAACACATCTTGTATAGCGTAATACCTTCTATTATGTTACTAGCAATCACAATCCTCCACCTTTGGTTAGGACTTGACAATCAGTGAGACTGTCATCACCACAACGAGAAACAGCTGGTCCAGAAAAGCTGGGTTGCCTATGGAAGAGATGCCTCATCTCATCCACACGGAAAGGGACTGCAATAATTCATAGCAACTTTCACAGTGCAACTGGTGTACGGAGGTCTAATGTCTATTTTAACCTGTATGTTGAGAAGCTTTTAAACGTGTTCTGGCATCATTAACACACTATCCTTCACACTAAAAATGGCCCTGATATTGTTTTACAATTGAGAGGCAAAACAATTTCGGTAAAGATTATTGAAGCTAGTCCTTAGACACATCTTAAAATTGGAAACATTAGAGCAACGTTAGCATACATTTGGAATCATGTTTCAAGCCACCTAATGAATGAATGAAGCTTTTCTTCTTTTAGCTCTGTTAGGATTTCTTACAAAAACGTTGGTCTTTAGCTTGCTGCGTGCCTGTGTGCTCAGCAGCTAGCTACTTACCTTGCCTGTTTGCTAACTTTTCGTTTATCAGAGCTTTTTTGTGTTTGTTCTTTTTTTTTGCCGTCTTTCTCCCTCCCTCCGTGGCGTTGTCACTGTAATATATCTGACATTTAAAAACAGCAAGAACAGGGGCTGAATTTTGTAAGTGGATGGCTGTGGTTTATTTTTCATTACAGTATATGTTGGGCTGGGCTTATTTCCTGACACCTAAATTGAATCCTTTGACCATCACCAAGAGTAATCGCCTTGTGCATTCCTGACTCTCTCTCCTCGCCGGAAACCTAAACCCCCTCAAACCGGTACAAAAAAAAAAAAAAGACTCTTACTTGTGTCGCTTTCTGTCACTGCAGGGGGAACTTGACTTTCCACGTTGGTGGTGTCCATGCTGGAAGGGGCGGAAGCCGATGCTCCTGAACAGCCTGTCCTCCGATGGCTCCTCCAGTCGCAGCTGAGGGATGAGATGCCCAAAGGCCATGTCCGTAACAGGGTGTGCGCACAGTTCACGATGATGTTTAACGAACTTGCTATCTAGCAGATCACTGCGAGGCAAGCAGCAGGTGTTCAGCGCGACCCACTGGAGGCTACACTATTAACCTGCAGTGGGAGCGTCTCTGCTTCAGCTCTGCCGGCTGCAAGGCGAGGTGGAACTGCTTCACGTTTAAAAGTGGAGTCTGGGGACCTGCAGGTGTCCTCGACTGGATTCCCAGCAACGTGAGAAAGTTGTTTCACCCACTTTGTGCTTCACTAGTCATTAGCACAGTGTTAATGACTATACAATTCTTTATTTAATCAGAGCCTTCACTGTCCTCATTATGTCTCTACCTACTGTACATCTGAGATCCGAGGGCATTAGAGATGGGATATACAGAGGTACAAAGGCATTGTTAACATGGTTTACCCACTTTTTTATACTATAAGTGCGTAAAAGTTAACCTTCACTGGCTGACTGAAATATGTAAAAGGTAGATCTAATGCTCACATCATACACCTTTAGGGGCTGAAAAAAAGTATAAATTAAGATCTTTCTGAAAGGGTAATTGAAGTTTACCTGAAAGAAGTCAAGTTTATGGCCGTGATTATTATTACTCGACGTGTTAAGCACAAACGTCAGATTTATTACATGTTGCCCGTCACAGACAGAGGATTCATACGATAATTCAGTGATTAGTCCTCACAACAAGTGTGCTAAGGTCATTACATACAACATACAACTTTCATAAACGTGCATGCAGATGTCTTTTCTTTTTTCTTCTTTCAATTTAACCTGTCACTTGCTTGTGTAATGCGTGTTTGATCATTTAAAGACGTGGATGCCATAGGGTCAAATTTTGCCCATAGTTTACTGTATTTTACAGTACATGTAAAAATATAAAACCATCTGCATGTTTTTGTTTTGATGGCTAGTGTGGTTATCAGTGAGCCTTTCTGAATTGTACTATTGTCTCTCAGTCACAAACCGGTGAACATTCACTGCTGCACACTTTCTCCGGAGTGGATTAAATGGATGCTGAAATGATGCAGTAATACCCTTAATATACACCATATTTGGATCAACATTTTAGATGTAAACCCTGTAAGTCAATAGAAAAACATGTGTTATACCACGTAATAGTGCCTGAAGGTGAAATCCTCAGCTGAGTGGTTCTCCTTCTCAAAGTACAGAGTTATGGATCTCCTATATCTAATTTAGTCTACAATTAATTTTACTTGCTTGCTCCATTAAAAAATAGTGTATCATTAATTGCTTCATTTTTCAATTAGACGGACTAATAGCTTTCAGAATTAAGATTCTAGTCTGCTAAATTGATATTCATGCTTCTTGCTTTTCTTGTTAAATAAAGAAAATAAAATATTTAATTATTGAATATTAAGATATCTTGTTGGCTATGTATTTTGTGAACACTAACTGAGTGTGCAGTCATTTTCTGACAAAGCATCAAAAAACATGACATCTAGCACAGGCTTATTTCAAGCTTCTACATGAAAAATATCACAGTTTTTCTAGTTAAGCAACAGTTTGAGCTTTGAGTTTCAGCTTTGAAGATCAGAGAATCAGAATGTAAATTGATGCTTACATCTATCGGGGATGTCATGGGTGCATTATTCATAATCTGCGCTGTCAGATAGAACAGTGTCAGGTAGTTAGTTTGCAGTTTTGCCCCCACAAAGGATAATTTTTTCCATAGTAGGCCTACATCTATATGCAAAGACAAGTCAAGTTTTTAAAGTGGAATTTCAGCAGGGAACAAGTGTCAAAAATAGCATGCTATTAACCTCTCTATGTAAATTTATGGCAGCACTATAATTAGTCTAGTTGTCAGAGAGTGAAATATACTTGGGTATAAATATATGTGGGTCACAGTCTAATTTTCATCACCCATGCATAATCAGTGCGAAGCCTCACAAAGCACTGGTAAAAGTCCACAGTATTATTCACAAAGCCTGACAATAGTGAAGCCAGTTTACTGCCATCAGTAGTGTGCTAAAATACTGTGCTTTTACACCGTTCTTTTTAAAGCTGATTGCCAAAGATAATAGATGAGAAGCTTTCAGATGAATGGAACACAAAGATGAAAGGTTTTATTTGAATTCAAATAAACTGTTTATCGATATTTAGAAGCTGTTTGAACTGCAGTGCCAGTTTATTGTACTGTTCTACCCTGCTTCCAACTGTATTGTAACAATCTACTAACAGTCTATAGCTCTCCTGCACTCCTGCTCATCATTGTGTGTCTGTGCGTGGCCTTGGTAGACACATCAGGTTCCACCAGAGGGAGCTTTAAGCAAAGCCACTCATGTATAGTAAGTTACCTGTACCCGGTGAGACCCACTAACAATATTACTGCTATGTTCAATAAACCATATAGGACAACAGTGCACAGAGCAATCGCTACATAAATTGATAACTTTTTTCTTTCTTTGATAGTTTTTGTTCACGGTTAAAATGGATTAGAGTTATCTGTGGGGACCCAGGAAATGGGATCTGGTGATTAGTGATAAGGTCAATGTCCCAGAAAGAAGAAAATATTATCCAGGCCTCACAGACATAAAAACTTAGTCTGAAAAAAGAGTGACACAAACATCCTGAATATAGACTGTTGTATTCCAAAATTTGCTGGCAGTGCCCCTTTTCGTTTATATGGGTTACATGTGAGATTTCTAATTAACTGATAAAAATTGGTGATGTATGATGTGTGACATGTGATTTCTCTCATCCCATTACGAGCCTATCAGCAACCTCAGATAACGAGAGCTATCCCCGATCAACACCAGGGGGTGCAATTATATAAGTGACTTCAATTATGAAGGCCTTGTGTGGCAGTCTACAAGTATTTACTTTGCAGATTACAGACGGAGACCAAGAGCACAATATAATTCAAAATTAATTAGGCTACATAGCCTGCTCAGAGCCAAAACATTTCTTATCTGTGTGATGACATATTTTATCACTTTTGTATCTTGGCTAATTAGAGTGTGTGTGTCCCTTTTCCGTGTTAATTCATAATTGTGATACATCATGCTTTTAGATGATTTGCAACACCAATGATGTTTCCTAAATACGCACAAAAAAGCAAGAAGTAGATTATTTCTATATAAAATGTAAATAACACATATCTGTAAAACTAGAAATCTCCATCTTTAGTTTTCTGATGATCCGGGCCATAACAAAATGACGTCAACACAACATATGCATGTATTTATAAGTGCGTGCGTGTGCGTATGCGTGGGCATGCCAGTGAGATGGGCTTATGACAGTGTCATCACAGATGGCTAATCATGTGGAACAATGGGCACAGAGGCAAGGAACAGGGAGTGGAGAAATGTGATCTGGCCTTGAAAATTTGATCCTGCTTAATATGGATGCTGTGTTTTGAAAAGATGTAAATTTAGCATGCAGTCTGCAGCCAGCTCCTTAACAAACAGATGCCAGAGAACACACTGGTAATTGTATTATCCCCCGTGGCTCGTTCATGTGCATTTACACAAGGCGTTATTTCCACGTTCAACCCATTTTTGGGACTTCTCATCGTACCTTTTGTGTGCATCCTTGAAGCCTGAAGATAAAGTCACACCCTGTCTCCTTAACCAGGCTTGACACACACACTCAATCATGGCAGTTCAATAGATTGTCAACATAAGAAGAACTTTTCAGAGGGAATAGATGAATGTCAGTCAATAAGTGGCTGACAGGTCAATAGATATCGCTGACCTTGTTGTCAGGGGCGTGAGTTGAGAGGCTGGAGATCGAGAGAGACTGTTAAGGGGGGAAGGAGAAGAGGGATCTCCTTCCCCATGCTTCATCCTCGGGCTTAGTTAGAACAACTGCGCAGAATGCGACTCCCCTATTTGTAATAGAATACCTTAGAGAACTATACCAGTGTCCTTTTATGTTTAAGCCATGGATGTACCGGAGAACTGAATAATTTATCTAAGATTCATTCCAGTGGAAGTTGCTCACCAAGTGTATATGCTGAAAACATTCCTCGTCTGCATTTTTGGGCCCATAGCACATGCAGGTAAGAGTCCGCCTCTGACTGAGCAAGTTGACGCCCTGAACACATTAATAGCAGATTACAGATTGATTTTCTACATTGTGAAGGTCAATTTGCTGAGTCTTGAAACTTACGTGAGATAGCTATTCCACTTTGTTGAAAATTTAATCGTTAACCACTGCTATATTACCATCACTTGGTAATAGAACTTGGCAATGAAACTGTGAGCATGTAGGCCATATTATGAAATCCCTTCTTATTTAACGGTGCCGGGCAAGGATTTCCCTAAACTTGTGAGTTGGCTTTTGAGCGGTTTGGTTGTTTTTTTTTTTCCTTCCATGTTGGATTATTCTGACAAGTAAGTCATGAAGGAAATGCTTTTTGGCAGCTGTCAAATTCTAGTTCAGTTAGCCAACTCGCATGAAAAGAATTTATTTATGTGCTAGATACATACATTATGAACAGTACCTTACAGAGTAAAGATCACGTAAAGAGTTTGCATTTAGCAACCTTGTCACTCCCCATAAACCAGGATCAGCACAGTGGAGACTGGGGAGCGACAATAAATTAACAAATTTACAGTAGGAAGCAAGGTAGGGTATACCAGAAAACTTCCAAATACCCAAGCTGAACACGTCAAGTCTATCTCATGCAAAATCCAAATCAAGATGCCAAAAGACCAGTTAAGTTGTCATTGAATATTTTATTTGCAAATGAAAGAGTAATAACTCAGAGGTCGTAAAAATATACATTTTTTACTTGTGATATTTACATGGATTGTTTTCATCAAACGAACAAACAAAAAAAATCTGTACTGTTTTACAAAACCAAAGAGAAGCCACAGCAAGAGAAAGAGATGAGAGTAAATAAAACAAAAGTGTTGTATATTTCCCGTCCTAACGCCGCGCCGAGCGTGTCGCCCCCTGACCTGATCGAAACAATGCAGTCAAGAGGAACAGCCAACCACACAGATCCCACACAGGCCGGTGATGAGAATAGCACACAAAAAAGTGCAAAATACATGGATGAAAAAATTGAAATAAAGATGAAGACAAAAATAAGGCTTCATAAAATTTTTCTGTGAATATATTTACAATTGTAGATTTTTTTTAATTTAATTTTTTTTTTTTTTTTTTTTAGCCGAATACAGTTATGTTACATCAAAGCAAAGCATTCCCGTTCCTCTGCTCAATCTCCTATGACATGCAGGTACCTTTGCTTTCCTTCTTGAGGTTGACATCAGCCCCAACCATCTCCTCTCTGAAAAGTAACAATACATCACATTCCCTTATACTGAGACAAAAGGCCAAACCACAAAGTCTGAGCATCACTTTGCCCTACTCAACAGCTTTCATCAGTAATGAAACTGTTTAATAGAACATAAAACATTATGGCTATGTGAGATTCACACTCCTATCAAATAAAGCAGGATAACCATTAATGATTTTATGTTTACTGCACCTTAGAGTGTTGATAATAAGACAATATGAAGTGCTGATGGATACTGTTTTAAAGAATGATATTGGATGTGCTGCTGACACTCTGAGGTGTGCTAAGACTTCCCTCCTCCACTCTCTACTAAACTGACAAATACTCTTTAAAATGTATTTGATGGAAAGAGCGCAAGTTTGTCTGGCCACAAAGCTGCACACAGATGTAGAGAGAGATGCAATGCGAGGGCTCATAAACTGGGGGCTCTGCCACCTGAGACTTGCAGTTGCTGGAAAGCAAATCAAAAAGCTTGGAGGAATTTAACAGCTGGAAGACTTGCATCCCATCCTCCACCTCCAACGCTACTTTCATCTGTGGTGGAGGGAATTTCAGTGGCAGGAGCCTACAGCCCTGGCTCAATATCAATCCTCTTATATCTCTCCTGATTCTCTGTACTTCTCTTGCAGATTCCCTTGAAAAAAGTCTTGAAGCATATGCTACCCAGATTGTGAGAGCATAACTGTGTCTGTCTGTCTGTCTGAGTGCATGTGTTTCTGCATGCATGTGTGTTGTTACAGTAGTTGTCTTTTTATATCTGTGTGTGTGCTTGTGTGTGCAGATGTCCCCTGGGTCATGCCGTGTAGAGTGTCCCTTCCTGTGCTGAATTTGGTATCCTGGTTCCATCAGTCAGTCATAATACCTCCAGACATTCAATCCATCAAATTGATTTTGAAGAAGCAGAAATAAGAAGGATTGCTGTTTGGGCTTTTATTTGTCCAAACTGCGTGTGTGTTTGTGAGCGTGTGTGTGCACGTGCAACTTTGAATGTGCATGAAGCACAGACCTGTGTTTCCATGTGCACCTGAACATGCCACGTGTACCTGTTTGTGTGTGTGTATATACAACTTTTACCTGTATGCATTGTGTGTGTATGTGTGTGTTTTGAGATGCCATCAGTACAACCAGGGTCAAGTGCATTCTATGTTAAGACAGCAAGAGCAGGGAGAGAGCGTGCAAGCGGCCTCCAGAGCTGACAATGGTTATGAATTATGGACGTTCTTTGTCTCGAGATGCCACCCCCACAAGCAAAAACACGACTGCCGCCTGTGAAGCCAAGTTCAATAGGCATGTAAGTCATTGAAAATGAAAATAAACACTGCCAGTCTGCAGTCATATCAATTTAGATAGAGGTTACTTTGCCTGACTGGATCTTTCTCACTCATTGAATGGCTAACATGAGATTGTGTGGGTGTGGCCCAAGGGCTTATACTGAATTTACATGCACACACCCACACATACACACTCACACACATTCACAAACATGCATGCATGCACGCAAGCACGCACACACACACACACACACACACACACACACACACACACACACACACACACACACACACACACACACACACACACACACACACACACACAGTATCTTCCCTGGTCAAATATGCACTGCTGTCTCTAGTGGAATATAAAAGGCATTTTTTCTAAATTTCCCTTACAGTTAGGTCACATGTGAAATCCCAGATCTGAAGTCAAACCACGTGTTTTTCAGACAGATGTTGGTTTTCAGAACTTTAGATGCTAAATGATCTCATCTGATGGTTTTACTTCAGAATAAAAATTCAGATTTGTAAGTGAAACAAGAGTAAAACTTTGCTACTGGTGCAGCGACAAAAGCAATGTTCATTACAGGCTATAATATTAAAGTGTTGTTGATCAAGTGTTGTTGATCACTACTCTTAGAAACAGTAGTGGAGTTAAAACTGATACGTTTTGTCCTGGTAGCTGAGACCAAAGAATCATTAAAATAAAAACAGGCTCAAGTGCTAATTCTTGGCTCAAGTGCTAATTTTTTAACGGGATGGTGTGGCAGATTAAAGGTCAGAGTCTACCAAAATATTCATCATGTGTCGACTATAAATACTCGTAGCAGATTCTGTGGGAATCTGGCAGTGACTTTTTGAGATAACTTGTTATTGACGAAAGTGCTGATCAAGGGCAAATTTTGATCCAATGGTGTTGCTTCAGGAAAGGTCATCGTGTCACTTTAATCAAAAGAAATTATAGTCATAGCATCAATAAAATCCAATACAATAGCTGATGCATGAGAATTTGCCCTGTAGTTGTGAAGATATCTTGTAATGGCACAAGATGCCATTTTTTTTTTTTTTTATACACTTGCACTCTCCATTACAGATGCTAACATTTGTTTCACGTGAATTCACTTGTAACACAACATGTGTACTGAAAGTACATGGTTTAAATTCCCTTTTGGGTTTTCCATTGACTCATTTATAAGGGGGTAATCTCTCCTCACATAATCTTATTTATTAAATTAAATGACATCATGTGCGTATAACTATCTGTATGTACAATATAAAACAAGACTGATTACAGAATATACATTACATTGTCCCTTAACATGGGATTGCTTTCTCACCACGGATTATTCACTCTGCTTGGTGCTCGCTAGGCTGCATCTGTTATTACTGGGGCTAGTTTGTGAAGTTGTATCTCTCAGTATTTGCTGCTGTTGACCCTCAGAGTTGGATGTGAACAGAGACTTAACCACTGGTGTGCTGAAGATAAGGACAAAGAAAGAAACCATCAAAAGGAAGAGGGATTGCAAAGGCACACTAGATAGGCTACTTGCCTGTTTTTCAACTACTTTCAATCAAACTGCACTGGGTCTGTCTGAGGATACGACAAAGGGGGGATTGGCTGATAGCACAGCTCAACCAATAACCAAGCAGGACCCGATGATTCAGTGAGACAGCAATCGAGTTCCACTCCATTGTTATGAATCCAAGGAGAGTACTGTCACTGATACCATACACACCCTATACAATTAAAGTCTCCAGAGTCATACTCCTTGTTCCCTCATTCAGACTTACTAATTGTAAAATTAAACGTCAAGGTCAATTCTTTGTGACTTAGCTTGAATTGATTCAGTGCCTTATATGAGGCTGAAAATAATGGGATCCACCATCTTGTACATCACACATTCATGGTGACAGATTTTGGTTTCACTTCAGAAAGGTAACATGTAAACACAAGAGTAAAAAAGCAACAATAATAACCCATTCTAGGGATTGGTGGCACTTCTTAATATGGATGAATGGACACATAGCTGTCTGTCACCCTTTACAACCTGTTCAGAGAGAAGAGACACAGGAAAACAGAAACAAAGTAAAAGAAAAACAAGTCCAGCTGGTCTACTAGATGCTTATCCCCTATATTTAAAGTATTAACTTGCTATAGACCTAATACATACAATTTAATTATTCAGGAAATATATTCAGTACCAGAAAAGGATGTCCATAGATGTAGACAGGATGTGGGAGGGGGTAACAACTCCACTGATTTGACTCTACTGCCAATGCTTCATCCTTGTACCTGAAGTTTCCCCTGCTGATTGGTAAAGCAGATGAGCTGTTTGTGAGCCAGATGAGACAGTCTCCGTACCGCTGTGGTTTCACGCAGGTTCATTACGAGAGCACGAAAATACCGAGAGCACTGGGGCAGATGATGCACACGCCGTGCACTGCTTCTGTCCACATGGATGGGCGCAATCGGCCCAGCCCATGGGAGGTAAAGGGGTTTATGGTTTCAGAGCAGGTGCTGGAAGCAGCAAGTTGGAGGTGCAGGGTGACATGAATCACAGAATCACCCTCCCCCCTCACACACACCCCCACCCTGCCACCCCTCCACAGTCCCCACCTCCCAGAGAAAAAAACCACTAGCTGTCTGACGCTCTTGCACTTCCTTCGGTGTTTCCTCCCTGCTTGTATCCATCTTGTATTTGTTGAAAAGAGAAGCTCAACAGCCGTATGACTCCATTGGTACCTGGCTCAGAGTTTGGATGTACTTTATTATCCAGCCCTCCAATTTTTCCCCTCTTTTTCTCTGCTGCATGACTAACCCTTTGATTTGATAAATAAATAAAAGCTCTACTAAGGGGCTCCTTCCACCTCGCTGCACATGGTGCTTCCCTGTGCCTTCCAAAGCCAAAACAAGGAACTCAGAAAATAAGTACTGCCTTTAGCCATGAGACACAAACAGTTGCATCTCGGGTCTTGTTTTTTCTTTTGTTTTGTTGTTTATGTAATTCAGTAGGGGGCAAGCATGTTGTATTTTCCCTTTTTAAGTATGCATTCATTAAAAGTACTTTTGGACTTATACTATTGATTCTTTTAATTACATCCTTTTAACTAGTTGCATTTCTTTGTTTATGGAAGAGTCTTTAGGAGGGGGCTAGGGGGCTTGGGCAGGGATGGGAGTCTCACATGGCTGCAGGAAGGTGTTCGCTTTCAGTCTTACACAGTCTGAAAGGCCTTGGTCTGGGCGGGGACCATGAGGGTTGGGGGTGTCTGCCCAGACATGTTCCTAGAGTTGAATTTGGGAGTGGCAGGGGGCTCGGGGGTCTTGGGGGGCACCACTGTAGTGTAGGCTGGAGGGGACTGGGGGAAGCCTGGAGGCTGTCCATTTTCCTTCAGAGCTGCGACGGCAGGCGGGCGGGGGCGGTGACCACGCTGGGCACTGTTGTGCACCATAGATTGGGTGGAGGAGGCTCCGGAGCGTGAGCTGCCGGAGCGGGACGAGGACAGGGAGTTGGGCTTCACTAGTTTGGCCTTGGGAGCCTCCGCATCCTCCCTGTGGTTAGAAAAACACATGCAGAAAACAATGATGAAGGTTCATTCATTTTATATGAAATGTAACTCTAAAAATAGAGGAGAGGAACCCACACGCACACACACACACACACACACACACACACACACACACACACACACACACACACACACACACACACACACACACACACACACACACACACACACACACACACACACACAATGAACCACAAAGCAGCACAACACAGTACCATTCTCTAATACTATTCTAAGGCACTATTCACATGGGACAAGCATTATGTGGGAACCTCAAGTAATTCATGAGATACCCCCCAGCCTTTGAGTTTTGTGAAACACATTTGCATGGAATAATGATATCTGCTGAAATCACTAGTTCCCCAGATACAACTGTTAAAGGAAAAAAAAAAAGTTTTTTCTGAGAGCACAATGAAAATTTTCAGTCATAATTCTACTTTTGCCTCAGTTTGTCATGACAGATGGAGGATAAAAATGTGGCAAAAACGACTAAGAATTCAGCTGAGAGTAGCATTAATTGATCATTTGTGCCGTGATTGTTACTTGGATGGTACTAAAACTGCACAAGATCTTTGCAGTTATTATAAATCACTGTCACCAGGGTGTGTGGGTTGTGTGGCTAGGTCAGCAGGTAATATTACCACACTTATATAAGGCTATGCTTCTCTACAGAAAGTTAGAAATAGAAACCTCTCATCTGTGCACTGTTGGCCACCTGGTACCTTCTCAGACACACCAGAGAAGGTTCTCTAACTCTTGGAAAAAGTAAAATTTTTTAACAGCAGTGAGGTTGGTTCTAAATCCAAACCCGAGAGATGTGTGTCACTAAAGCTGGTGCGGTTGGTTTAAACACATTAGCGGAAAGGCTCAGACTCTTAACATGGTATAAAAACAGAAAACACCTCATAACATCTGCATTATTTACTTCAAGCTGTCTCTCAACTATGCTCCATTATTCATTGTTACATCAGTAAATATGCACCTACACCAACTCCAGTCTCTCACAAAAAAAAAATGCTGTTGCTTTTACAAGAGTCATTAGCGGTCCACAGGGTCCACCAATGCACGCAGGTTTTAAAGCGAGGAATAAACACTAGTGTGACCCCTCACTCTGATGCCTCACATACACACACAGAGAGACACACAAACAGAAATACAAACATGGAAGGAAGGGTGTTGTGAAGAAGAGACTCATAAAAGATAATTGATGAACACTTGGCCACCTGACCTTGTAGTTTTTATTTTTAGACACACACACACACACACACACACACACACACACACACACACACACACACACACACACACACACACACACACACACACACACACACACACACACACACACACACACACACACATAGGCAGGGAGACAGCAAACACATCCAAGCATATAGGGGCTGTTGCTGTGTCACTTAGCATTTGACTCACTCAGCTGTGGTTTAGAACAGTTTCAGCTGAACTGGTGAGTCATGGGGTAATACACAAGTTTCCACGCAGCAGCGTGCTAAGATGAACGTCAGTGCTCCATCAAACAAAGCTTGTGTTAGGCAGAACTGCCGTTAAACCAAATGTACGACCAACTCAACTTATGATCAAAAATAACACGTGTTTCAGAGGAATGCTGAATGTCACTGTGGTGTAAATTGAATTTCATGATTCATACAGCACTTTAAAAAATCTGTTTCTTCTTATCATTTTCTGAGTAATGTTTTCAAGAAATGTTTTAAGCAGTCAGAAAACACTGTAACATAGGACAATATGCATTTTAACATTTAAACTGTGGATAAACTGTATCAATTATTGATAGCTTATATAATTTTAAAAGAAATTGCAATATCAAATCCTCAAACTATTTGCCCATGCAAAAAAATTACTTAGAACTTAAAATGATTTCTTCTCACAGTTTTATTGTAAGAAATTATTTTAGGTTCTACTTAAGTCAATAGAAGCATTTAATTTTGGCCTCAAGACCTTCATCAAGGCAAGGTCTTCATCTGTTTAAAAAATAAAGATTTGATCTATTTTGAAATGATTGCATTGGACCTCAGCATCCAGCAGAACCTACATCAAACATGAAAGGAAAGTAGATTTAGTAATTTGGGTTGACTGTAACATTTACATTTTGTTTGTTTATATTTTGTTTTTTTGGTCATTGTTATACTATTGTTTCAGGTGACAGAATGACACATGTGGCTCACCTGCTGGATTTGCATACATGTGTAGTCGTCTAGGCATGAGCTCATACCTGCGGGAAGCTGGGATACTGAAGATGTGCAGCACCCACATCTCCAGGTGCACCACCCCCCAGTCCCAAGTGGCTGCGGAAGCCTACATTTTCATTGTTGCAAGATATCTTTTTTTCTGTCTCTATATACCCCACCTGCCTCTGTCTCTTTCCCACGAGATACCTTGTTTTTTCCTGAGATATATTATAGTTCATTTTAAATGCATGCAATTATACAATATTAAATTTGGTTTGTACTTAAGAGTAGTAGTGGAGCATACCTACAGAACAAATCAAGGAGTTAGTGATTTCTGAGCATAAGGTTTGAACTTATTTAGGGTAAAGTGCAGCTAAACACAGCAACAGCCCCACAAAGATACAGAAACGAAAGAAGACACAGAGACACACATGCATGAATATCTGCCCTCATAATCTAATCCCACACAATTTTAGTATTTAGGATGCATTTTAATACAGTAAAACAGAGCAAAAAGACAAAAAAAATGAAACACTCAGAGAAGAAAGGAGGATGAATAAACCTGATTTCATTTGGCGTCTCCTCCTCCTCGTACTTCTTTTTCTCTTTCTTCCGGAAGACGAGCCAGATGATTAATATGACAATGAGGACACCAAGTGATATTCCCACCACTGCACCTGCTACCATCCCTACATCCCTCACATCTGTGAACAGAAAGGAGAACGTGATGAGAGATAGAGTCACTTATTGTCACATATTGTTCATAGTTTTCATTCTTAATGTTAAATTCACAAATTCCTAAGGTTCATGCTCATTAAGTGGAAATACTTCAACACTCCCTACGTCAGTGCCACAATGGCACCAGGGCTATCAAACTGTTTCTGCTGAGGCGCTCGATGTGTAATTTTCTCGACACATGACCCCAACCGTCCTGGGCTTCTCCTGAAATGTATTAGAGTGACAGTGGAACATAACTGTTGGAGCAGAGGCGGTGACCAGTCGCCACCAGTTTAAGGCTAGTGCAGTCACTAGTGTTGGAGCTCTCGGGGAAAATGGGGAGGGTGAGTGTGGGAGGTAGATAGAAAGGCAGAGAGGGGGAACAAATGTATGTCCAACTGCAGTTTGAAACAATAACCATCAATCAGTGTGGCAGATTGGTGTGAGGTGAACGCCGTGAGGTCGACTCTCCCCTCCCTCCCAAAACTCACGCTGCATTGTGACCTCGATTGTGCAGTTTTCCTCTCCAACGTCATTGCTGGCGGTGCACCTGTAGACCCCTGTGCTGTCCATGGTGAGATTCCTAAGGGTCACAATCTCTGGGTTTTTGAGATCTGGGGAATAAAAGCAGTTAATACAGACATCTGGTGAGACTGCTGGTTTTTACCAATGACTATTTATGTTGTTCAAGCACTCTTGCATGTTTACTGTCCCCACTGTCAATTACATTTGAAGAATACGAGAGGCAACTAAAATATATATCATTACTTGAGAAAGAGAGCGAGAGAGAGATAGAGACAGCCAGAGCATGAGGAAGAGAAAGAGACATTGATGGAGTGTTTATTTAAGAAGGAGGCCCATCACACTGAGGAGGACTTAAGGAGAGAAGCAGGAGTGTGTCTGAGAGAGCGATGGAGCCCCACAGCCCCATGGGATATTTAGTCATCCCTACCAATGAGAACCATGTGAAATTTACCTTTCACCAGACCCATAAAGAATGGCTGCTGACGCTGTGTGTTATTGTCCAATGAAAACTAATTAGACTGAACAGGTGTTGTTTGGTGGAGGTCATTAATTTGAAGGTTTTTGTCTGGGCACGAGCCATCACGGATGCCAGTTGAGCACTGGAGGGAAAACTGAGACAGAGAGGTTGGCACCCTGGGGGTGTTTGTTCTGGTTTAGAGAATACACAGTGGGGAGAATTGCCCTACCATTAACTCTTTTGCTATAAACTGTCTATATTACTATTTCGAGGCGGATATGCCTGGTTATGATCCAAGATGGATGCCAGAATCCACAACATGTGAATGAAGTGTGCCTCAGGGCTTCTACTGAGCCAATGTGTGTTTTTTTTTTTTTTGGTACAGAATGTAGTGGGGGCTGCCAGTCCAGCTCTGCGTGTTACATTTGATTTTCTCCGCTTTACACACAATCCAAAAAAATACTCACTCCACACTGACTTCATGCGCACAGGTATAATTCACTTGAGCCCTGCTGACATTTCAACGTCACAGATATCTTCATCAGATCATAGTATCAGCCTGGATCCTTGTGTTTATAGAACTCATCCCAACAGACTACAAGTATAAATCAGATGGCTGTGATCGGTTTGATTTGCTGGACAAAAATGTGTAGTGCACGTAGTGTGGTCCTGGGCTTATTGCTCAAAGTTAGAGGGGATGGCAGTAGTATAAGATAATAAAGGCATGAAGAATCAGTGGCCTACGTGGGACAATTTGAGCCTATCTAAGTGCCGTCGAGCAGAACACTGTAACTGTTAATTACTCTAATTAAGCAGCTCAGGAACAAGCAGTAGGAGAATTTAGTGGTACTGGGCGGATTTAGGTGTCAGTGTTTTCAAATATATGAATATAAAGATGGGAGGACGTGACAGAAAAGGTGGTGTGCTCAGCAAAACACTTCCCTCGATAAATGCAGCCTATAAAAATCACTAAAATGAAAATGAATCCTCATAGCATTTCTCTGCAGGGCACAGGGTGGTGAATCAGCATGTCACTGTAGTGCCAATTTTTTTTCTTACCTATCAGTGCCAGGTTTGGCAATTTGCCAAGACTCTTGCCTTTGTCCAGCACTCGCTCCCACTTGTAGCTGATGGGGTCTGAACCATCGCTGGACTTACAGCTCAGCTTGACATCACTGCCCTCCAGGAGTTTTCCATCCATCCAGCACCTTGGTTTGGAAGGCTTGACTGTGAGAATACATGGGAATCAGAAGCAGTTTAATCCAAATGTATAACAAACGAACAAACCTCCGCTCTTTATCATGCTGGTGCAGATATATCTACAATTTTGAGTTTTGCATCACATTTTAAGCATTTACATTATTACCTTTACTAACTGTGTCTACAAGGGGGAGGCTGATGCAGTTATTGCAAGAGTCTTACATGTATCAGTAATATAGTAAAGTAAAAATAAAAAAAAATAGTAAATATGTCTATCTAAATTGAAATTATTTTTAGCAAATTATTTAATTTATGGATACGGAGTAGTCTTTCAATTAGCTAAAGAAACCAGACCAAAAATTAATCTGTGGCACCGTCAAAACAGGCATTCTGTAGTTGTCCCATTGTCGGTACTGGAACTGTGGCCTGGTATATGGGAATATAGACACATTTCCTAATTTTGAACTGTTATTGCTATTATAAAAATAAAGTTTAAAAGCTCAAACATGAGTTTGAGTTCATAAAATCAATATTCCATTCACTGTTGATGTATAGGTTAGAGATATTACTGTCTAAGTGTCTAAAATGAGCTGAATTACATTTTAAAATGTACCGTAAATAGAAAATCTACTGAAGCATGAGTTATTCCATAAGTGCAACAGTCCAACACCAGTGCATATCACCTCAGGCACTGCATAAAAAAATACATAAAACACTACATAAAATGAAGAGCAAACTCATAAAAGTGAGATAATAATAGCACAAAAAGTTAATTAAGTTGCATAAAGTTGAACTTTTTGACATTCATTATAAACTTTATTTAAATGTGTCCATCTACAGTATATCCATTACTGGTGTCATATACAATTTTTAATGAGGGATAAGTGAATCTAGTTTGCCACCACAGTCTTTTCTCAGAGCTGGTGACACACACAGAAAAAAGTAAAAAAAAAACAGTCCCATAGGGAATGGATCAATGTGACCCCAAAGCTTGCCGTGAAGGCTTGTGGTATGATCTCCACAGGTCAAAGGTTTTGGTCATAGTCCAGTCGCTGGAGGCAGAGTACAGTATAGCTGGAGCCTGCTGAGCCCTGTTCAGCTGCTCTGTTTAGAAGCACGCCGAAAGGCACTGCTACACTAAAAGCAGGAAAATAGCACACCCTTTTCTCCCTCTCAAGTGACATATTTTTAGATCAGTAGGGAACTAAATTTAAACATCTATTTTGTATTTCTGTTATGCTGTCACAATAGCGATGTCGACTTTTGTGAATTTGGATGTTGCTGCTTGCCAGCAAATTTGCAGTATAAGTAACTCCTGAGTAATGCTGCGATGTAGTGACTTAGCGGTGGCTGGTACATAAAGCCAGATAGCTTTCGTGCATCTCTCCGTTTGTTTGTCTAACCCTCCTTTTTCTCCATCCCCTGGTCTCAAAAGCAGAGTGTATTCTGCTCACACACTCAGTAAGGAGTATAATGAGAGGAGCTGAGCAGGAAGCACTGACGCCTCATCTGTGCATCTCGCAGCTCTGTCAGGGTCAGTTAGGCCTAACTGCAGCAGGAGCAGTTGGAGCGCGTAACCTCGGACGCGCGCGCACACGCACAAACAGAAACACACTTTTTTTGGCTAGTACACGCACACAAAAATACGACACATACACACTTGAACAAACCAAGTCAAAAACCTGCACATGCAAATCCACACACATTTAACAAAAACAGTACAGGCATCCAGGCATGAACGTGCAAGCTTGACCATAAACACATACACAACTGCTGGAGGCACGAATAAACCCTGGCACACACACAAATACATACACTCGCACACTGTCTCATACCAAGCCAGCTACCAGCTCGGCTGCCAAGCTATTATCTTAGTGTGGGGAGTGAGAGAAAAATGCAAATGTTCGGCTCTCTCAAAATCGAAAGTGTCACTGCAAAGCTGAGGGCAATTTGTAAAAATTGAGGCACTAACTCACTGAAATGTCTTCATGGAAGAGAGAGGAGAGTGCGAGCGAGAGGATTAACAGACTGTTCCATTAGAAAACCAATAACTGCGGGTTGAACTAATCTCCCATGATGTTTTAATAAATCTCCTGCTTTTCTGACACTGAAAACGATCTCGCTCCTCCCGCCGGACTTTGTGGCTGGCTTTTGTGCTACAGCCATTCCCCTTTTGCTGTCTGTCCTTCAGAGTTGTTTAGCTATTTGAGATATGCAGGCAGGGACACATATTACCACTGAGCTAGCTGTAAAGCTAAGCCATTTATAACCATCTGTATATTATAACAAAAAGAATGGAAACGAGTGGGATACAATGTACAATGATGACTTTGCTGTGGCTTATGAGGCCAAAACAGGCTTTTCTATAGTTGCAAGAGCTAAGACATGACTTGTAAAGTAATTTTCCTAAGTAGCTTATCAGCAGTTAGATTGATGACAGTTGCCTTTTTCAATGTCATTTTCAACTACTAAATTTCATTAGAGAATGTACCTCAAACTTGGAGAGTCTGTTGCCTGTTTTCTCAAAGATCATATAGAGGACAGAAATGAATTCAACTTGATGTTTGTCCATGTAACATAGTCTCTAACATTATCAATCAGTCCTTTGCTCTTCCAGACCCAGTTGCATGTTTCTGGTCTCACCTCATCAACAAGCCAATCCAAACGAACCCAAACAGCATGAGCAAAATCAAATCGCACTGTCTGAATCTAATTGAATCATTAGATCATTCAGCATGACGGAGGAAATGTGCCGGGCTAATGATCCAGTGATTAGCTCTGTGTGTGAGAGAGAGAGAGAGTGTGTATGTATGTCCATTTTCCGTTTACAAATGGGTTCAGGTCTCTTCATAACCTAATGGCATGTGCGCAGACGTGCATTAGCGTGTCTACCTGCGTGTGTATCTGTCTGTAACCTGAGTGTGTGCGTGCGCGCGTGTGTGTGTGTGTATGCATTACAGTGTGTCTGAGAACACTCACCCAGCACAATGAGGTTGACCTGGCTCCAGTGGTACTTTCCCCCAGTCTTGACTTTACAGTAGTATTCCCCGGAGTCGGTCAGCAGCAGGTCACTGATCAGCAGGGAGGCGTCTCCACCCAGGTACTCCCCAGCAAAGGATAGACGGCTGGCCTCGCTGCCCGTTGCCTCATTGGTGTACACCTGGCCCCCGAAGAAGGTAATGATCTAGACATGGAAGAGAAGAAAATTAGACATTTATTTTAATGATGTTTGTTGTATTCAACTCAGGCCTTGTGAGAGCGAGAGAAACTGCTGTTCAGGAGGAAAGTTAGCAGGCATATGTCCTTCTGAAGTGATCTTTAGGGGCTAAATCCTACATACCAACCTCTGGTTTGACAAGCTCCTAATGCATCACGTGAGGGATAGATCACAGCTCACCTGCTTTACTCTTCCTCTTAAAAGAACTTTCCTCTTGGACCTGGTTATGTAAACTAACATTTTAACTGTTGGTGATGTCGGTATTCATCTAATTAATGCAACAAACTCCCCAAATAAGGCTTTCACTTGAACAACACATTTGGTGAATACACATTCATTTCTATGTCCCAACAGTAATACCCTTGATATATCTGACCGGTAGCCTGCCGTTAACATTTAAAACTGCATAACTCTAATGATGGTGTCTGCACAGCTCAGACATATCCACGTGGTCCCTCACTGGGTGCACAGTTTTGAGGAAAACAGAATCCCAGCACTCATGGGTAACACTGTTAACAATCACTTTATAATTAATTAACACTTGGGTAATAATATTTTACAAATGAATGAATTTGCTGGAATGCCATCATCCTGCCAGTGTTCATTGAGCTGATTGTCTGCGAGCACTGTTATCTCCTTATGCTTTTTCTACAGACGGAGATGTCAAATTGTCCAAATAAAAATCTATTCTGGGGCTGAGATAAAAGATTGAAGAACCCACAGTGGCACTGATGTGATGTCAGCACACTGACTAGAACACCGAACAAGGTCTCATACCCAACATAGCCCAAAGTGCACACTAAGCTAGACTATATGTTCAGACAATAAATAAATAATATTTCACTTTGCTATATTTACTTCAGTTTTGTCTTGTTTGTTATTTAGCAGCAGCAACTTAGCAACAAAGAAGTAAAAATGTATTGTAGTGACTGTTGTGCTGATATAAAGAATCACTTACAAGTAGCATTGCATGAGTTCATTTTTCCCAGAAATATTATACACACACCTTTTAATAGTGATAAATATGACACAATGGGGTGGTCTTTTGAGGAACATCAATACTATGAATTGACGTGTTACATATGTGTATGCATACAGTATGTGTGTACATAGGCTATGTTTGTATGTATACAGTATGTGTAAGTTGCACATGTATACACTCATACAAACAAACAGATTTGTATATGTGTGCGTATGTGTAAGGTGCATGTATGTACCGTATCTATGTTCGTATGCTGACGTACATGCATGCATATCGTGATGCAGTTGCATCTTTATACTAATGTGGGTACATACTGTTATTGTCTATACACTGGTTTTTTGTTTTCTTTGTGAACTTTTTGTATTTTTCAAAAAATAAATAAAATATAAAACATATAAAGAAACAATGATCGGATGAAGTGCATCTTTATCAGAACTTTGAATCAAACATTAAAATTAGGCTACTGCAGAGAAAGACAATTGTGTTACGGTTTGCGATTGACACAATCTATATTTCCTCTTTCCTTTTATTTTTAGCACAAGGTTCACTGATGTTTGCAAAGACTGTCTTCAAAGGAAAAATCTGATGATTTGAAACTTCACTGTACACATGCAACATCTGTAAACCCGTGCTCCTCTCTGCCTGTTTGTCTTTGCTTATTTCCCTTCTCTCCATTCCCCCAAAACCCACCCACCGACCACCCCCCTCCCCACATCTCTCTCTCTCTCTCTCTCTCTCTCATATCTCTCTCTCCCTCCATCCACATACACAAACACAAACAAACACAGCTGTCACAGTGGCCTATTACTTAGGGCAAGTGAGAGCCTGCAGATGGGGACTGCTAAATGCCGGTGCCACAGCACATCAGTGCCTAAGAAACAGGGGCACCTGCTGTGATCACAGGTGACGACTGGCCATTTACACACACACACATGCACAGACCTACACACATAAACTAGCTTCTAAGCAAACATGCAGAGTACAAACACACCGTGCATGCAAACAGACATACATTACTGTGCCCCAGCTGCAGGCACAAAGCCACACGGCCCTGGCACCTAAACAAAGTGGAACATATTTTAAAAGCATCTGCCTCTGGGCACACTTCTACTGCCCTCATGAGCTGGACATTTATTACTCACATATGTGTGAGTTTAAGCTCTACTATCTGTGTATGTGTATTTTTGCTTCTGGTTATGTCTGGGTGTATTCTGAACACATGCTTTTGAGACCGATAGAGGGATAGTTAAAGTGCCAGTGAGTGAGATGAATTTAAGGATAATTTAGTACAATGACCTCGGGCTGTTTGCATAGTTTGCAATTAAAATGAGGTGGTTTGTTTATTCAGTAAAAAATTGAAAATTCTGTATGTAGACATGGAGTGTCCCTGCCATCTCTGGCTTTTTTGAATGGATATATGAAAGACTCCAAAGAAGTCATTAGATGAAAACTTTGGTTCAGTTATTTTTACTTACTACAGTAAAAATGTTTAAAATTGATCGGTTGATTACATTGTGTTTTTGTTTACTTAGAAGGTTTGTTGTCAACAACAGGGAGAAGTATTTTTAATTTAAAAAATATATATTTTCAGTATCAGAATCTCAACTCCTATACTGTATCTGCCTGTACAAAAATATTGGATTCACATCTATGTATCTTATTTTCATATAATACATGATACTTTGGTTAAAACATGATAGCTAGCATGATTACTAGTCACCTATTCTCTGATCAAGGAGGGATTTTTAAAGATCTTTCAAAACAGATTACACACAAACCAAGACTACATTCAAACATTTAAGACATTTAGGTTTTGTTTTCAAAAACGATGATGATGATGCTTTTTAATGAATATATCATGAACGTATCGATCTGTATAGTGAATACAGAAGAAGAAGAAACACAGAACAGAACTATATTATTTGCCAATGTTTGAGACACTCTCCGCTTTTTCAGTATTGGTGCATGACAATTGATAATAAATGACAATAAAGTACATTCAAAATTGTGTGCTGGAAGGGCAGATTTTTTGCACTGAAACAGCATATAGTAAGCCATAATTAATATCACACTGCTCCTGGTGTATTTTTCAAGAAAGGATGTTAATGTGTGGAAAGTTAAGAATTTTAGCTTCAAGCAGCCTACTTTTCATTGTGTTACATTTTTGGGAAAATTATATCCCTCCAGGTCCGTGCCAAAGCTGTCGCTATGGTATCACACAGCGTTTTGAGTAACAATACTTATGGTTGCAGATTAGCACAGTGAAAACCAGGGGTGCCAGTCCTTTACTATCCATCTTGATGAGTCTAGATGAATTTTGGTCATCTAGATAAGCCCTGTCTCTAGCCCCTCTGTGTCCTAAACACATGTTGTCTGTACATTTGCTAACAGAGGCTAAATGTTGACAAGATGCTCTTTCCCTCTCAACACAGCCTTCTAGCAGAACAAAAGAATGATTTATTCATTCAGCTACAGGCGCAGTCTCTTCCCTAATCAAATTTTCAGACATTTGATTTTAATTAATAGCGCCTTCAATGTTATCTTCCCGTTAAATATTCATTGCAATGTGGCAGCCCCCCTCTGAATCATCAAAGCGTAAGACACATTGTTTTCCCTTTTCTTTCCTTCCTAGCCCCTCTGTTTCCCCTCCGTACTCTCCTTTTCTTCTCTTTCCCACAGCGTTAAACTTCTCTGTGCTATCCAACACATCAGTGCACGAACAAACGACTTCCAAGGAGAAAGGAAATCTCTTTCTTCCGACTTTCTTTTGTACCGTCTGTTATCAGATACTACGCTCAGTTTGGTTAAAGAACAGCAATGATTCAAAAGCGGTGAAACGATACCAAAATGTCTTCAGAGGCTGTAAGACAACAAAACAATATTAAGGGCATTTAAAGACTTTCCGCCAGGTGATACTTTACTTGGACAGAATAGGCTGGAAGTTATGACAAAGTCTAGAGTCTGCTGCCATCGACTGAGTTCATGTTTTGTGTAGTTTCTAGCTTTCAGCAAAGGAAACTGAGGGAATTATCACTGTAAGTGGAGCTTTTTCCTAGCATAGTAGAAAATGTAATAACCCAAAGGTTTTTTCTGCTTTGTTTTTATCATATCATAAAATTGTTTGCTAATTTTTCTTTATGAGGTAGATAATTTGTAGGTAAACAAGACAGACAGATGCTTAACGTGCTCAGATGTAATTCAGGGTTATGATGTAAATCCCCGAAAATATTCATATCAGCGCAGACTTTATCCAGTTAGCTAACGTTTCGGAAACAGTGTGAAGGCACACTGTTTCAGAGCTTATGAAGCAGTGTGTACGTAGTCTTAGTCCTACCCCAGCTGTCTTATGATAGTGAGTTAGTGGGCAATAAGATCTCTAGAGAACCTGGACTCTCTGCTGAAGTTTTTTAAGGAAAAATATAGCAGTAGTATTGCAGCAGTAATGCTGCTTTGTCTGTTAGCTAATGTGAGTTTGAGTTAGTGATTTCTAGCTAGCTTAAAACATTCCAATGAAAACCTTATTTCTCTGTGTTCTTAGAGGTGTGGAAAGTCATATTTGTAAAAAATGCTAATTTAAATTGTGAAATTGTTCTAGTGTTATCCCTTTCGGGACTAGAAAAAGTTGAAAGTAAAGGGTCCATGGTTGCAACTACAAAATGAGTTGGGGAACATTCTGCAACATGATTGTTCCTTTGTGGAAGGCTCTAAAACTTGAAGTGCCACAGTAACTTTAGGCATTGCGTTGAAGTGCAACTACTGTGGCTCCTGTTGGAAATCACTCATGGAAGAAAGACAGAAGAAAGATAATAAGGTTTGTGCGTAAAAGAGAGAGAGGGTGGGGATAAAAAATACAGAAGCACTAGACAGAGGTTTGTGTTTTAGCACAGATGTTCGCAATGTCATTTCATAAGGTTACAAAGTCTGCGGGATTCAGAGTCATGAAAAATCTGTTTAAATTGTTCTCGTGTTTATATTCTGCCCGTAGCAATTTTATCAGGTTGCTCTTGCTGGTAGTCAAAGAAGCAATACATTATTTTTTTACTTTACTTTGCAGTAGGTTAAATATTTCCTAAAGCCAAAGTTATAGTTGTTATTGTCATTGTTATTACAGTCATGGTACAGTGAAATGACTGTATTGACACACCACTTGATGATGGAAAGCTGGGGATAAAACAGAAAGCAAAAGGAATCTTATCTCACCACTCTCTGTTTGGAGTTTGGTTTCTGCAGTAGCCACTCGATGTCAAGAGAGTTGGACGATGGGAACTGGTGGTGGCATGGTAAGGTGGCATTGTCCCCAACGACCTTCTTCATCTCCGTCTGGGCACCCACTGACAGCAGGCTGAATAGAACTGAGGGAGAGGAAGAGAGAGATGGGGAGAGGGAAAAAAGGGAGACGGAGAGGTAAAGAGATGTCAGATGGGGACACTAGCGCGATCCAAACTCGAGAAATACTGCAGACACTGCAGATAGGAAGCAAAACCATGCCGATGGAGGGAAACTGAGATGGAAGTCGCATTGAGAGATATGACCCAGAATCCCAATCACTATCTGACAGATGCTAAGATATGTCACACGCGGACATTGACGAGAGGCAGAATGGGGATTGTTTTTACAGAAAATAGAGTTTGGTATAAGAGGTCAGAGAGAGAGAAGCATTATGGTGATCTTTCTGTTAACCCCTTTTGACAAGGGCGGTCAAAGAACACATTCTTATTCACAGCAGCAGCTTTGGGGAGTTGTGGCCTGGAAAGGGAAGGTACAGAGCTTTTGACTACTGAGGAGCTACACAACCTGCACATGGAAATTCTACTGTAAGACTGAAGAGATACAATTACTGAGTCACTTGAATTACTAAAATTTTCTAGACCAGCCCTGGCCACTTTTCTATTATCATAAGAAGACGAAATGGAAACAAGTTTGAGATAGGACACCTGCAGCTATTGCAAATAAATTATGAATCACACAAATACCAAAAAAAAAAAAAAAAAAAAATGCATTCAGATCTGCTCAGTGAAGATCTTGGACTGCAGTAGGAAGTAGCAATAATTATGTGTGTGCAGAAGTGAGTGACTTTGGGCACCTGCCAGACTGTCAGGGCCTGTGTCTCAGTGGGGAAGCAGCAAGGCTAATTTATTGGAGGATGCTGGACAGCCCGGCGGACTTGAGGGGAATTAGCCAGAGGCGTCGTGGGGGCTTTCTGGAAGCTATGGATAGTTTGTGTGTGTGTGTGTGTGTGTGTGTGTGTGTGTGTGGGTGTGTGTGTGTCTGGGAGGGCATTGCTGAGATATTTGAATCCTTCCACCTGGTAGAAACTCTGCAGAGCTCTGCTGAGCTTACACACTCGAATCTGACAGATATTTATGGCTCGACAACATTTATCTTAACTAGCTGCCTTTAATTCAATTGCCGAATGAACCAATAGCTCCAGGTTATTCTGAGTACTTAAATAAAGTCATCCAACCTGGCAGATCCTCATTTGGAATCATGCAGGAATGTACAGTTGTGTAAATATTGTTGCATCTCCTTTTCATTGTAATGCTGCTTAATAGATGCTCAGAGGTTCAATATGTCCTCCTCTTTGCACAGAATAAATACACATCACGGTGTGGGGCACATTTGAGCCATAGCTATGTACATTCAATATTCAAAGTTGTTATGTCTGCGGTGGAGTGATTCAGCCCAGAGCTAGTCACTGAAAGAATGCTCTGGTGCTTTGCAGACACAATCACATGCTGTCAGTTGTTCCACAGGAGGCCAAATGTGGCCTGTGAATGCATCAGCACTCACTGGGCGCCTGTCCACTTGTCCATTGGTCCACCCTCACAGGAGCCAACACCCTGTCCCATAAGTGATCTTTGGGCCAATGAAAATGTCAGCTCTGTGCTGTGAAAACAATGAGTCAGTGCTGACACAGGACACAGAGGCCTCCCAGAAACCATTTCTTCCACCAGAGATTCACCCATACAGATGACATCATCTGGTGGATTTCAACAGTTCTTCAAGTTTTGCTCAAACTCCATCTCAACTTTGTGAGCCTTGACTATAAACCCAAGCTCCGGGCTATTCAGTGTCAGTCAAATTTAAGGTTTCCAATTGGCTTTCACCAGTTAGACAAAGAGAGAGAGAGTACTTCATGGTTGGCAGAGTGTTTGTGTGCCCCATCGTAAGCCAACGACTGATGAATTACTGAGGTCCGTCTGCTCTGTTGGACCACCTGCTTGGTTCAAATCATTAGTCAGCAGAAAAATAGAGGAGCTCCTGGACCCTAAAGGTATCCCCGTTTATGACTTTTTAACGCAGCATTTGCAGAGTCATTCATCTTGTGGGCTCCCCACTGATATTAGTTTTGATGTCAGAGTAGAGAGAGAGAGCTTTGGAGTATAAAGAATATTGAAGCGGAAGGATGGTCAGACTGTGTATGTGTGTGTGTGTGTGTTTGTGTATGTGTGTGCAGTTGATTGGACCTAATGGTGCAAGTTAATAGTTGATGGTGGTATAGGGGTCTGCTGGGAGACCTGTGCCCACCATCTCCCCTTGGCTCCTCAGGCTAGCCTCTGTAATCAGTGCTCCAACACCCATCAGCAGCCCAGGGCTGAACCCGGCACCGTGTAGCAGGCCTGATAAGAAATCCCTGCTTCCTTTTTCACCTCCCGCCTCATCCTTAACTGCCCACCGCTTAAACTGTAGGCTCTGTAAATGGAAGAGTTTACGTGAAAGATAGATAGGGCCAGGGTGACCGAAGAAAGCGGGACACTGCTATCTTTTCCCACACAAAGTACTTGACTTTCAACCAGCTTACTTTATATTGACCTTCAAAGAATGACTGGGGTCAGCTCACAAACTCCAGCTTGCTTTTATCAAACTTGTACTTCATTGCAACAGTGAGGCTTTGAGTGCCATAAATTGTTCGTATTTCACAGAAAAAAAAAAAAAAGGCAAATACTGTGTGCTGTATATGTGATGTAAAGAAAATTGTCTTCATTTTTGCCAGAGTTGGCAGACAAATAATAGGTTTTTTTTTTTCGTTAGTATACAATCACTGCTCCCCACTTTCCCACTTACAGTATTCATGGTCTTGCAGAAGGGCTTTTGTTCTGTGGAATGGATGACACAGTGCTCCCAAAATAAGCTTGCCTTCATGTGAGTTTGGGCTCGCATTTGGATTGGCCTCATTCACCGTGTGCACAGCTGGGACGGTTGGAGTGCAAGACCCCATAATTTGTATCAACATCAACTATAAGACACAACAGAATTGGTCTCTGTGGCAGCTATGCAGCATGAAAAACTGTACTATCCGTCATGTTTGGGTTCATGACCTTGGATTTCAGTTTGCAGTAATGTTATGTACCTTAAACCTACATAACATTCCTGGTCCCAGTACTGTGTAAGCATTCACATATCTTTATGAGATTCCATAAGGACATGGGAAAGGCCATCTAAATGAACATGGCCATCTTGAGGGAGAGATAGATGTGGAGAGGACTTGTGATATAGTAGCTGGTGCCATATCCCAGGCCATATCCTCCATCCCTCTTTCGCCTCCATTGTATCTGCTTCTCTCAGCTTCGTTTGGATCAGCTTCATGCTTCTATTTGTGGCTAGGTTCAATCTTAACCCACAGAAAGAAAGGAAAGAAGCATATCATAATTAACAAAAGAAAGTGGGAGCTAAAACCAGAGCTTTAGAAAAAGAGGGTGAGTGTGAGAGAGAGAAAGACAGACACATTTGACAAAGAAAGAGAGGGAGAGGCTAGGGTGAAATATGGAGGAACCAATTTCTATGAAAAGGCCCTAGGGGGAGTTGTGCTCCAGTAAATCCGCCTTACAGAGCCCTGCAATCTTATTATAGTGTGGCCAGTGAGACGGACAGACAGACAAACAAGGCAGGCCTGGTTCTTTCACACTGCCGAAAGTCAAGCCCCATATCCCCTCAGTCAGCACATTGGCCTGGCTGGGGCCTTTGCCATGTCCAAAGCATATGACCTCTGGTACTCGAACACAGAAGATCAGAAGGGGGGAGAGAGACAGAGAGATAGATAGAGGGGCGAGTGAAAGAACAGAGAAAAATGGGTTAAGGGAGGGGTGGAGGGATGGTGCAATACCTTATTTTGAGCACTTACTGTAAGTCACTGGTGTGGAGGAAGGATTATACCATCACAAAGGTGGGTTTAGACAAAGGTTATCAGATTCACAAAAGGAGAAAAAAATAAGAGGTATCATGGTTTTATTTTCCACTGACAATTTCCTGTTGTGTGCATTCGCGCTGCTTTTCCTGTATAGTTCACGTGTGCCCATCTTCATTTTATGTACATGCTTGACTGCTGGTGTGTATGAAGTCTGCTTTAAGGGAACACATGCTCTGTCACAAAGACACTTCCACTGCTGCCTCTCTGCATAACAGAGATGCGAGGGACTATCTTTTTCTGAAAGTAAATTGTTGCCACAGTGCACAAGCCCTATGATTTGGAATACAGCTGTCATCAGGCATATAGACTCAGGTCACATTTGAGTAACATGTACAGCCTCACTGCAACAATTATCTCCCAGCCCTGCCAATCTGTGCTAGAACCGTTTCTCCTGTCAACTACAGGTTTGTCAAGGGACAGGATTAAATGCGGGAGAAAAATAATTTTATGGCTCAATACAAACTTCCTAAAATAAAGGACTTCATGCATGTAACCAGCAAAATCTGACATGGCAAATATAAATACAATTCATGCATTCTTATTGCTGACATAAAGCTAGTTTTTAGCTGACTTGGGGACATGCTGAGAGGAGCATAGGGCTGATTAGACAATAGTGAAATACCCACAGCTCAGTGTGCTGTTTAAAAGGCTGTGACTGCTTCCACCAATAATACGGTGCTCTTGTGTGACCTGCATTGACTATTCAAATGCCAAACATATATATTATAAATACCACCAATGTGGCACAGAGATTCACAGATAAGAGGATACATCTTGACCTTTACTCTTTCCTGATATCTTTGAGTATTTGGAGACAGACTTGCTAGAAATGCCATGAAATCTTCACGTCTCAGCAGACAAGAGGCCACCTCCAGTTGTTAGTGCAAACTCAGTGCCTACAAAAACAACCCCCATGCCCACCCTGTGAGAGAGTCCTATATTCTTATAGCCACAACTCCCTTTTTAATTACAGCTTCTTAAGGGGTAAGTCTCTTAAAATGTACCAAGTTATCATGCCCCATTAAAACACATGTTTTGCATATGGCACACCACACTAGTCTCCTTGTAGTTTCAAGGTCCAACTCATGAATGTGTTGCTTCTGTGAAAATCAAAGGGGCTGTTTTTTTCCCTGACTGGAGGCTGGCTCTTTGAAGGGATAAAATCCCATAATCCTTTTTTGCCTCACACCCAGCGACCGATGCTCCCTTCTGCTGACACTGAGCTTTTGTCGGTAACACTTTACAGTAAGGTACATAGAGTCATTACCATGGAATGAGTAAGGAACAAATAAGACATAACTGCTAATTAGCAATAGCTTACAGGTAGTTCCTGAATAAGTCTTTCCTCCCTCCTCATTACTTATTACTATTTTTGTACCACCCTTGCTTAAGGTATCGTAAGATGTGATGCTAGAAATATATCACTACTTCACGATTATCTTACCACAACTTGCCATTTTTCTGCCCCCTCAAGGAAAGTGTCACATCCTACTGACAAGCAGCTTTTACTGACATTGTATCATTTATTGAAAAATGACACCAGCCAGACAGAGCTGAAATCTAAAAAAAAAAAAAAAAATTATATTCAGATCACATCACCTCCATTCTCAGCTAACACAGCCACAGTACATGTTAGCCAGCTACCTATTACAAATATAAAGAAAAATAATCATAAAGTAATGATGAATTCCTTATAAAAGCTCACTATCATGCACTGCTTTACTTGCGTGGTTACAAAAATTGTAAGTATTACTATCAATGCCATGAGAAAGTAATAATTGCTTATTGGTTATATACAATTTAGCTTTGAAGTGTCACCCTTTATATTTCCATTATTTGTAGCACTATGAGGGCCACAAGGGGAATAAGTCGCTTGAGAGGAAAACTTCTAAAAGTGAGGGCCATCCTGTTCATGTTCATCTTTGATGAGAAGTTTCTAAGAACTCAGGCTGGAACAGTGATGGCTAGGTTTGAGGCGGAAAAGAAGGAACAGAGTCATCCCCCCGATAATCCCTTGAACCTGGAGGGGGAAGGCAAGTGGGGAAAGAGAGGGAGGACCGATGGGAATGGGAAAAAGGAGATGAAATTCCACTGAGGTCTGAATAATGTAAGGCCCTGTGGTAAATGTTCACCTCATGATGCTCTTATTGCCTTCATTAGCATCCCTTTCATGGCATCGTCATTGCTGTCATGCCAAGCGATAGGGACCATCCCACTCACCAAAAATAGATCAGAAATTAGTTTCCCCCAGTATTTTGCACTTTCCCTCAGCAAAATAAGGAAGTAGGGACGAGATGGGGGAAAAAGCTAATTACACCATTCCCCAAGGGAGGGGGAGTCAGTGAAACCTGCTTACAGTGCTATACGCATTCTATCAACACTGCATCTGTTGGCGTCACCCACACATATGGGTGTAGCTGTCCAAGATGCTACAGCTGCTCCATAAATCTTTTGGTTTTAGTCTGAAACGGTCCAAAGAGCACAGAGCTTCTCATGAAGGGTTGCACTTTGGTTTTTCATTCCCATGCAACATTCTCTTACCAACCTGCATGACAAACTCTGCTTCTCTGCTTGCTTTTACCATCCTTGTACAAGTTTACTATTCTGGGTTTGGGTTCTCTTTACAAAAGCTCCAAAAATAAGCACAATATACATTTAAACTGAGAAAGAAAGAGAACACTGAGACACTGCACATTAGTGTAAGCAGCCTGACATTTAATTCTTTCCACTTTTATGTAGCTTTTGTAAAAACCACAGCTAGACATATGACCGAATGGAAAGAGTGACAAGCAGAAGACTTAGACGAACTCCAGTCTCTCGCACAAAGAAAACAGTGATTGTCATTGGCTGTAAGTTTTTTTTCTTTTTTAATTAAAAACCAATTCATCATTTTGGAAAGGATGGTCCCCATTTAAAATGTTAATTACAGCAATGCATCTCAGAGACTTCAGCCTGACTTGCAGTATAATCTCCCGAAGCTTCTGTGCTGTTAAAGCGTTTACAGAGTTACATTCAGCTTCAAAAAACAGCATTCAGACATTTTTCCTCCCTTTAATGTGTTGAGACTGAACAAGGTCCAAATGTCAAATGGTCTGTTTTGTACCAGATAATACGCTTCAGTTAAATGGGGCTTGGACAGTGGCCTCTCTATTTTGTTGGAGCAAGGGATCCTCCCAACATCTGGCAAAGCCTAAACAAACCAGCGTGTGTGCACATTCACTTTGTTCTGCATGAGCGTCTCCAAATCTGAGACTATGGAGAAGCATGAAGCAAAGAGGAGAGAGAGTTAACATCTTGCAGAAACCTATCACTGAAGCTGTGTGAGGGTAGGTGTGTAAAGGGCACATCCTCCCTGGAGCACATGCACACAGCCTTGAATAAACCTGCTGTCCCCCACTGAGAAAAGGCATTTTTATGGAGGATGGAGGAGACTGAGTCCTTTGACATATTAAGTCATCCACATAAAATACTTCATTCTGAAATTAAACACTTTTTTCCTTTTTTTGCCAAGAACATTTTGCTGCAACTCATTTTCACTAGCATGTGTCTAACACTGAAGAGAAAACAATTGCTTGGTTTCAAAGTGGTAAGTCAGCACTTTGGACTATCAAAAGAAAACAACTCTAAATCCAGTTAGAAAGATTATATTTGCTTTGACAGAAATCAAATTTGGTTTCCCTCACAAAGAAAACTTTCCTTCCATTCCTGCACAGAACATTTTTCCTATTCCTTCGTTTTCAACAAGCTTTTGTCCCAGGGCTGAGCTTATTCTTGGTCTGTGTGGCATTAAGTTATTTTTTTTGGCATGGCTTTGTGAATAAGAGTGGAAAATATTCATCCCAAAGTCGTCCAATGTAGGTACAGACACCACGGTATTGACAACACAGTGGAATGCTATTCTTTGCTGAGTTCAAGCTCTGTTTGACCCCGCATGGCTGACAGATGGTGCAGTGAGAAACAAGATGAGCTGTATTCATTAAAACACTGTAGAAGACACGTTTGCCTGCTGCTGATCAACTTAAAGCTTTCCTGGTGGGGATTGGTATGGCCAGATATCATATCAGCTAAGCACTGCTAGAGCTTGGACAGATGGGCTAGCTATGATATAAACAGCCATAATGCCCACAGTGCACATATAAACAACCTTTTTCGCCTAGGGCTTTTCCCGGCACATCAGGCAACCATCAGAATGGTCTTGTTTCCCAGGACGCAAAATGCTCCTCAATTTCCTATAATTTATGTGGTCTACTCTCAATTTGTGGCTAGCAAGCATATGAACAAACTTCTCTCACATTGTTGAATGGGCTGGACATGGGCACTGGCTTCTGCCGATCAATACTTAATAAGCTTCTGTGCTGCCAAGTCCATTGTGCTGCAATCCGCAATTTTTTTTTATGTCCATTAGGTTGAAAATAGAGCTGACTAGGTGTATGACCACAGGAAGTGGAATGTATCGCGGTCTCCCAGGCTCTTTCTGATGATGGATGCTTCACAATAGTGTGAGACGGATGAAAACTTCACATACTATCTACCTCATGCACTGTAAAGTACTAAAGCCTGACTTTTATTAAATGCAATTCAATACCCTAATGGTGTTTCAAAGAACCATTTAACAACTTGTGGGGATACAATAAAAGCCACAGTAGGCTATATGGTTAAGTTTGTTGGCACATGACGAACAAATGGAATAGGAGGAAAACAAGCCTAGAGCTAGTGCTATATTCGGAGCAGCACTAAAGCTCAGCTTTAGAAGAAGTGTATGATAGCCCCAGTCTGGACATGTAACCAGTACATCTTGGGAGCTCAAAGGGATTCTAGACATTCCCCTTATTCATTCTCTCCTCTTCCTCATCTCTCTGCATGCAAAGATTTAATTCCATTATTTAGGTCACTGTGATTATCTGTCACTTTCTAAAGTCCAAGTTCACCTTGGGTTAGACGTTGAAGCCTCTCTCAGAAACGATGATAATTTACTTCGCTGGATCCATCGGAAAATAGACACTGAATACAACAGAGCAGCTCCCATGTTGTACATTTCATCAGTTAATTGAAAACAGACGGAACGCTAACTCCCTCCCTCCATCCGCCCAGCACTGCGTCACTGACATATTAGCGCTGTCGCCAGTCCTATGGTATGCATCTGATATATCATTTTCTTGATCGGTTAAGCGGAGAATAACAAAGCAGGGGACACCTCATACACAAATGAGAGGATGATATTGTTACGGCTGCTCAGACTGTAGCTGCTGCCACCGCAAAGGACAAAGAGGTAACCTATCCATCCTAGCCTGTGACTAGGAAGGACAAGTCGATGGCTGCCTTTTCCCCAGAGGTGAGCACATGCCACGTCTGTTTTGGCAGCTGTATACTGAAAGGTGTTGATGGTGACGGGTGGGGCAGCTGACAGAGGCAGAGTGGTGGCTGCACGATGGCCAGAGAGGTCAACAGGGGCTGCAAGGCTTCCAGGAAAGGCCTCACTTCGGCTCATTTAGGAGAGCTAATGGACCAACCTACCATCTGTCCTTACGATTAGCTAAGTCCATTCATGCAGGATGCTAACCTTATTCACCTGCTACACACACGCACACACATAGATAAAACCTACCTAGACTACATTATATTCAGACGTGTAGTGGAATTAACACAATGAAAAAAGTATCCACAATATATTACGTGCCTTGGGGCTGTAGCTAATTTGAAGCAGTATGTTCCATAATGTACGTGGAATGCATTTATTTTGACAATAAAAAATAAAGCAAAAGACACTAACTTGTTAAAGGTCAGCCAAGAAAAGTGTGAATGATGTGGTTCTAGATAGTTTAAGTGAATCCTTTTGTTCATTTGTGAAGAGGATCATCAAATAAAAGCCTTAGCCTTTGCAGCTTTTCTTAAGTAACCAGAGTTAGTCCCTGTGTGCATTTTTAAGATTCTTAACGCTGATACAAAAACACACACGCACACACAGACACTCTCCTCCAAACAAATACGGCTGCCCTTTGTGCTGCTCAGCACCCCCTCTTCCTCCCCCCCAAGTGTCTGGAAAAGGAATGCCCACGCGGCCACATCCGAGGGTGGAGAGAAGATTGAAACCAGATGAATGGAGCTCGGGTACAGCCTGCTCACCAGGCCCATATTTCACTCCCCAAAGCCTGATTAAAACAAGGTGCGGCACTAGCTGGGCCAAGGCAGCGTATTCCGGCTCGGAGAAGGACATTTGCTCGCAGTGACACTCCGGGCGAGGGGGAAATGGGGCGAAGGTCACGACTAAAGTCTGTGCAATGGTCTCACACTGTCCCACGAGAGGTTTCCTTGAGAAAGCTCGGCCAGTTCCTAAAGTTCCACTGATAAAATAAATTCAGTCCTAATTTAAAGATGAATTTGACTGAATCTGATTCTGCCTAAAAACACTGAGGAATCTGTCACCTTCCACTGTGTTTTTTTTAGGGGACTACAGTGGCAGAGGATGTTTCAAGTAGGACATTGGCGTGGAAACTGTTAACTAACATACCAAAGGTAATGAGGACAATCTGCAAGAACTGTGGAGCAAGAATTATTAGAGTCATACGGAAGTTAGGTACTGTATAGAATGTGATATGGATTACATGAAACAAAAAAGCCATGATGCTACACAGACACATTTAATTTTTGTTAAAATGATTCTTAGTTATAAATCCATGTTTGAATTATAGAAACATTAATATCTGTACAATTGTGGGACCTGTTTTGATTCCAAGAAACATTTTAGAATAATGCCTGATTGTATAATGCCTCATTGAGAACATGTGTTTCTAAAGGTATCGTGGGTCCTATAAAGTGTCATGTGACCAATAAAAAATGTGTCCTCCTGCCTTGAACAGTAAGTGTGCTCACCCAATGAGCCTGTCTTTACACTGGAGGTCATGTCATTGTATGCATGTGTGTGTGTTTGTAAATGGAGGGAAAGGGTGTCCATCTGCATTCTTTCTGAGTAAATGTGTAGAGCGAGAAAGAGACAGAAGGTGAGTTTGGGTACTGTAGGTGTGGGTCTGTGTTTGTGAGCGGAGCTTAACACTTGTATGGGTGTGACTGACTGATTAGTGGCTTGTTTTCATCGACTGTCAGCATACGCCTCTCCGGAGATAGCGGGACAGAGCAGGAGAACTTCATACTATTTTCTAGTGCTGGCTGCTTTCTCTTTCCTTCCCATGCAGCTGGTCGGCCACACTCTCGACTCGATGCCAAACACGCTCCCGTCTATCCCCTTGACATTTTAGCTATGTTACTGTTGAGAGAGTTGCGGCTCGTCTGCTTGCCGCCTGCCTGTACACATGAGTAAATAAAGTCCAGCTCATTTCATTTGGCCATAATGTGTAATCTACATTTGCTTGGTCAAGGAGAGGTTAATCTCATTACCTTGTGCTAAATGGCATGCTTGGGCATCCTCTGACAAGACGTAGGCTAGACACAAGTTAATTAAAAGAGCAATTAAAAGAAGACAGTAAGTCCCACTGAACTGCGGTAATATGTTAGATCCTTTGACACCAGGACAGTGATGTTGAATAGCACTATTCTACTGTAGCCTGTCATTAATAACAAACCACTTTTCATTACAAACAAAGGAGACTAGTAATTGCAGAACAATAGAAAAACCTGGCGCGAGATTAGCTTGTTTTGTGGTTGAACATGTGCTTCAAACTAACCTTTAGCACTGGTTGTGGTTTACCTACTGTGAGACGCCTTATTAAAAACAAGCCTCACCACAATACACACACACTTATCACAGCAGTTAATCAACTCCAACAGGTTGTTAAAAATCTGACATACAATTAGTTGAGACTGGACTGGAGGAGACTTAAATGTCATCAAAAAGGGCAACATATTACAATGGTGCTTTGTATTTGAATCTGCCTGGACTGCTCCAAAAAAACAGGGTCGAAATTGTTTTATATCAAAAAATCTGAAGAAAATAAAAACTAATTTTTATACTCAATTTCTCATGAAGTGATTCACATAATTTATACTTTTTTCCCGGACTGATCCTTGAACCTGTCATAAACTGATTCTAATATAGGTAATATGTTTTAGATATGCACTACAATATGGCCAAAAGGATGATGGAAGCCATAAAAGCCTCTGCGGAGAGACAGACAGGAAACTGGACATTCAACCTTCTCCGTCATGTACTGGTAAATAGATGATTATACTATGACCTCCAATTCCTGATTACCACAAGGTAGGCAATCTATTAGTAAACCAAAAAATTAAAAACACCCATTAGTTTAGGCCTTATCCCCCTAAAATAGTCCTTCTTCATACAATTTTCATATCACACATTGTGATGCAGGATTTATGTCATAAAGTCATCATGCTGAAACGTGTAATCTGATTTAACAAGAATTTTCCCTCTACGTCATTTCTATGAGGGCCATTAGACACTTAAGTGTTCAGTGTCCTGTGTTAGCATACAGGAAAACGAGGGAGCTGAGGATGCAGCCTGCTAGCTGCCTGCCCTGTGGGTACCACTACTGGCTCCAGCTTCCCTCCAGATGAATCATAAACAAGTCCCTTGGCCTCCGTGACTTAATCCCCTGTGACATTGCCACGGGGAGAAGGAGAAAAAGGGAGCGGAGAGAAGGGAAAACATGCCCTGTGCTCAACTTTCAAGTGAATTAAACATTAGGATGAATGTGTATGAGGTGTATCTGAGGATATGTTATTGAGTTGAGGTAGTCATTTAACACATTATAGCATCTCGATGTGGGGTTGGATGTTTCGATGGAGAGGGGGCTGGGGGCACAAATTTTTTGCTTAAATTTTTAAAATTTTTGCTTCATTGAAGTAGCAGTCACTTCATCTCAGGCTTTACCTTCGAGCCTCCTCTTTTGCTCCATGTGTGTATTATGCTAATTCATGTCCCACAGTTCTTTCATTTAAATTTGGCCACACAGCTTAAGCTTGGGTAGTCTACAGAGTGTGGCAGCTAAAGCTATAATCAACATCGTGCTCCTTTTAGACATGAGAAAGCATACCCAGGAGGGAGCAATAAATGGATTTATTTTAGGAACCAGAATGTAGAATCTTAGTTAAGGCCAGACATGCTAAGTGCTTTGTCCCTTATGCATCAACCCGTGGGCAGTATTTCCTTCCTAATTAGAAAAAGAACAAGGTGCTGAGAAAAACAGTGTAGGCAGTGTAATCTAACAGAGGTGGGAGCAGCTCGGCCTGGTGGCGTATATTTTTCTCTAAAAGTTTTGGATATGATTCTCACTTTGCCGGCACTCTGCAGGTTTTGCTGATGCAGGAGCTTTTGTCTTGAGATTAATGAAAGTCGCTTGGCTTTTTGGCATTTTGGATCCCACGCAAAGGTTAAAAACAGCCTCTGACCAGTGAAAGGTTTATGTGGCGCGCCACTGAGAACGTTCTGCTCTCACGGGGAGGCAATTCTTTCATCCTACACTTTCTCTTCCATTTTTACCAACACAACAAATAAAAAAAAGAATAAAGCTCAGCTGTATTTCAAACAATCTTCTCTCCTTACATCTGCCTCTGTCTCTCTTGTGCTAACAAATTTGATAATAATGAAAACGATTAGCCCAAATTTTAGCCCAAACATGTATTTTTTCCTTTCCACTGGGTGTGTGCTTGTGTGTCCATTTGCTGCATATTCCAGCATGCTGACACTGACGTCGGGTTAGTATTGTTTTCACCTTGTGAGTCTGTGTGTGTGTGCCATGATGGCAAAAGGCGGGGAACTGTTACAGAGGTGGTTTTAAGTACTCTGGCTATACGTTTGTCTGTCAGTGGAAACTTTACCAGTGTGTAGTTGAGATCAAAATGAAGGCCGAGTCTGATGATCGGCGTGGTCCAATCAATGAGTACTGAGAATTCATGTTATAGTGTAGTAATAACTACTGAGTGCTCATGGGGCCAAACATCAACATGTTCACGGGTTTTGCGGCTGGTGTGATCCCATCACAGGACGGTCTCTCGTTAATGTATGTTTATGTCAGGAGAAGGCCTCAGTGTATAAGCAACCTGAATCTTGCATGGGTATGACGGCATAGCTATTATTATCTTGAGGAGTGATTCAGAGAGCCAGGAGGAAATTACAGGTCCCATCTCGTCTGTCTGGACAATTTCAGGTGACTTACAAACAGTCTGATGGAATAATTCACTCTGACTTTTCTTTTCCTTTAGGAACTTAGGACAACAGGTCTAAACTTCTGGCCAGCAGGTGAGGGGATTCTGGGTGCATACCTTTTCAAAAGCTTCCTTAATAAAGACTCTTGAGATAAGCACTTAGCCTTATCTACAGTGGTGGAACTGCTCAGTTGTTATACCAGGTTGTCCCTGAGATCAATTGCGAAAAACTCTCTTATGGTAGGGCTAAAAAAAGCAGATGTGGACATCATATCTTACTCGACAATATTCAAGATTAGCATAGAACCTTCATGCATGCATGATTGAATGAAACGTGCAAATTCCTCTGGCTAAACTGGGAGACCTTGAGGAAAAGTTTTAAAAAAGACACCTCGTCCAACTGTGTGTGATGCCCTGCTCCAGACAAAATGTGCCACTGGCCACACAGCGTGTCCAGTCCTGGTGTCTGCTGTGAATTACACTGCACAGGCATCTCAAAACCCATTCTCCATCCCTGTGTGTTTGCTCTCACATGGGAAATGGTGGAGGCTGGGAGTCTCAAGAGAAAGGTAACTGCCACCACTAGCCCCACTGCCCCATCCCCCATTGTCATCATCTATCTTACGTCGCTCTTATCTCTCAGCCTTGCTTTACATCAGAACTCATAGAGAACACACACAGACACAGACACACCACACACACACACACACACACACACACACACACACACACACACACACACACACACACACACACACACACACACACACACACACACACAGAGACACACACACACAAACACAAAGAGTCATTGCTGTAAAAGCACACTTTTCGCCCCTGCATGGCGCCTGCTCAGCCAAGAGTACATAATGCTCGTGCCATGCATGGCTGGACCAGCGCCAGGATGATGACAATGTTCTCCCCTGAGTCCAGAAGAAGAAACTGTTCAGACATCTCAGCTTTGCTCCTACGTGCCACATGCTGGCCTGGTACATCCCTAGCCACTAATTCCATCTGAAGAGGTATCAGGGTTTGAGTAAAAACACCACAGCTGAGATCAAGGCATCTATGCAACCTTGTTGAAAGCAAGGCCAAAAAGAGCATCTTATACCAAGAGAAACATCAGAGAAGAACAACCAAAGCTGTTGGAGGAAGTCCAGTCTGAACTGCAACACTGACTTGAACCTTTTAACAGATGCTCAAATAAAGAGATCTGTGTTTAAAATCATTTAATGTTGTACAGTTTAAGGAAATTTAATTTGCATCCTGTACAAATAAATTTGTTTCAAAAAACAAGTTTTCTTAAAGCTTCGAGCCTGATCTGCTTTATTGTACTTTCATCTCAAGAAGTATTAAGGAAACTCCTGAAATAAGTGAAACTACATTGAAAAACAAGTGGAGTTATCCTGCTGGCATAATTCAATTATCTCTCTTTTAAGGCTAAACATGAGACGAAATGACTTGATAAAAATTGCCTTCTGCAGTGCAGATTCATTTGCAGCAGACATGTGTTTATTTATCCCAATGCAGCCAATCAGGAACAATTTATCTCCCCTTATCCCTGGTGGATTAGGTACTAATCTGTTTGCTGAGGGGAAAAGGAGAGAGAGGGGGCGAAAAAAGCTTTTCTCTCTCATCTTACCCATATTAATATTTCTATTAGCGGTGCCTTCCAGTGATGCGATGTGACACTTGTGGCTCCGCATGAGAAGCCAGGCTAATAGGGGGATAGAAGAGGAGGTCAGTCAGAGAGACAGAGGATTTTGTTCCACCTGAGATCTGTCACCACTGTAGTCTGTGTGCGTGCATGTGTGTGCATACATGTGCACCATTCATGCACAGTGTGTGCATCAGTGCACCGGCATAACCTTATGGTATGTACATATATGAGAGTGATGTCTACTGGACTTATTGCCGATGTTCATTCAGTGTGTAAGCAGTGCGATCACGGCCGCATCCTATGCTGATTAAGGCCCTCTGTGCCGGAGTGATGGGGAAGAAGACTATTCCTTTATATTTTAATGAGCAGTAGAGGTTAGCCCTGAGCGAGGTCTTTGGGAGCAAACACACATCCAGAATACAGCCAGACTGTCCTCTTCTCTTCCCATATACTCACTAGATAGAGCATGCATACCTAATTACGCATTTGTGCAAGCACACACAGGTGCGGTACATGCACTCACATTCACGCTACTTATATTGTGCATACCTAGCAGATTTGTAAACATACACGCGCATGCACACTTGGGTGAGAGAGTAATGCTGCCCTAAGCAAAGTGCTGCCGACTTCATGGTATGACCTTCAAGCCCCAATGTCCTTCATCCCTGAGATGTCCTTTATTACAGCTTTGCTCCTATCCCACACTAATGCAAAGGGAGGGGGGTGGGAATAATATCTGCATGAGCACAAGAGCAAGGATATAACAGCAGAATGGATGGGGGGGACTCCCCTTCGTCTTAGCACATCCACTCTGAATAGCTAATGTACTCCTGTCACTACAGTAACAATGTGCAGTTCCCTTTACGCATACGCACCATGCATATCTTTAACTAACATAAGAATGCGCAGGTCTACACTCTGTATGCATAAAGTGATGCATCACAAATGCATCTAACATGTTAATGTCCTCAGCAATAAAGGTCATTTAGATTCTGATCATGGTTAGAACCGTCCTCTTCAATCCCCCAGCTCCCCTGTACAGTATCCGTAGATCATCTCAACTGCTAAAAGCACAGAGGAAAATGCCTAATGACATTTGAAGGGCTGCTCATTGCTGCTGAGTTCCCACTGGCAATTTCCCCACACAGTACTGCATTTTTCACTGAAGAACGTAGTAGATTAAAGATGGTCAGTGAATGCCTGTGCAGTAGTTGGCCGACTGTTGCTGTAATGTCACTGGGTTTTAGCAGGAATTAGTTTTAATGTCACTCTGTCTCCCACACCTGAATGTCACTGGCTTTTAATTGGCCTGCATGTGAAATGGCAGTGTTACTTGTGGCTGGGAGCTATGGATGGATGGGAGGAGGTTTACATAAAGCGTCTGGGGTTTCATTGTAATCTAACGAGTCCCACTTTTGGGACCACCTATGCTACAGTGCACAGGACCTACAGTGTGCCAAATAGTTAAAGTGTTTGAACATGTGCCATTGCAAATGGACCGAACTCCACTGTAAATAGACTCAACTAGAAGGTTTAGTTTTTCAATGCCAGAAAATGTTATTATTATTATCACCACACATTAAAACCTACTGCAGGGCCATTGATGCACTGCAAATATTTATACAAGACCCATTGCACTTCAGTGGTGCAATACAAATAATAATCTATAGGATAAAAAGAGATCAAAATAAATAATGTGCTCTTAATATGTAGACAAGAAAAAATATCAGTCTGTAGAAGCAGCAGGAGTAAAATATTCAACGGTCAGAGGTCAAACCAGCCACTCTAAAGTCCATGACTGACACACACACATAGAGACATTCACTGTCTTGCTTTCTCACTTTCTCTCTCACACACACAGACACACACACACACACACACACACACACACACACACACACACAGACACACACACACACACACACACACACACACACACACACACACACACACACACACACACACACACACACACACACACACACACACACACACACACACACACACACACACACACACACACACACATATATAGCCCAGCAAAGCCAAAAAGGGCATTAGTGACAAGGCAGGCGACAAAAAAAAATCATTTGAGGAGACCTCCAGTATCCAACATCACATCCATTATCTTCACAAAGTTTCGAGACTGAATTAATCCATAAAACATCCAAAAATATCCAAAAAGTAAAACTGGATCAAAAAGGGGTATTTATTTTGTCTCTTTTGTTATGCTGCCATACTCTCCTTGCAATCCTTTGGTTTGAAACCCTCACTGTGTGCATGCACACACAAGCACACACACATCACATCACTGGACATCACACAGCAAACTCCTTGCCAACCTCTTTCTCCCATTTGACCACAGTGACACTAATGTGTGTGATGGTTCTCTCCACTTGTGCCAGTCTACTGGTCTTACAATAGCCTCTTGACCACAGCAGGGCTTCAGGCACACTGCAGTGAAGTGAGTTACTATTGTTTGCTCACACACATGGCAATTCTTCAGAGGCAAGTGTTTACACATCATGATTAAAGGTCAGTATTTCCACTCCCTTGATATTTCCAGCTGTGCTAGGTCTGGGCTTTGTTTTCTTAAGGAATGTGTCAGATTTCTTCAGCTGAATTGCTAGTTTGTATGGTGGGGTAAACATTGAAATCCCTCTTTTGTTGACGTGTTTAAGTTCAAGACAAAGTTGCAGTGTGCTGTGACAATTTCTGTGATCTTCAGAGCGAGTTGTCCATGAATGCAAACCTCCTGTGTGCTCATTGCACCCCCTTAGCTCACAGGAAAACCCATGACATGCAATAGCCTTGTCGATGACAAGCGCCTAATGATCCCTCTGGCTCAGGCAAACAGTCAAGTTTCCAAACCTCGCCTGTATTTCACCCTGAGGAAACTGCAGATCCACTGTCAGCGGTTACAGTTTTGAAATTCAACAGGATTCTACGGAAAGAGCCAAACGGGAATGTGTTGTGCAAATGTTACTGGAATGGAAAAAAAAAAAAAAAAAACTTGTGAGGTTTCCACTTTCAGGAAATAAAATGAGCTGTTTTTGTATACAGAACCTAGTGTCTCAGAGGAAGCACTTAGACACAGATAAACACAAGAAGAAAATGGATAAACACATGGAGAAAAATCACATAGATATTGAGGGAAATAAAAAGTGCTGCAGTGGTATATGTGTCCTTGTGTGCGTGTATGCGTTTTTTTTTTTTTTCTTTAACTCCCTTGTGAATGATTCTGGTGCACACTGAATATGTTCCAGCAAGGGTGAATTTATCATCTCTCTGTGACTATACATGGCAATCAGGTAAGTCTGGGGATAAGAATAGCCCGTCCAACAAGAGGCTCCTGCAAGCTAACACAGTGCTTTGACTCAAGTACGCCGAGAGAATACTGAGGTGCAGGCAGGCAAACACACTCACGTACACCAGTGCATATGCACCCACAAATACAGGAAAATGCAAGGACAAAACACATAACGCAAACACGTTCATCCGCCCCCTCCACACTCATACTGGTTGACCCTTTGCTTCTATGACCAACAGCGCAGACATTCCTCATTCTGGCGCAGCCTGAGCTTTGTTTGGATTAGCTGAGAGAGAGCAGAACCCCTTCGGTCCCTCTGGCTGTATGGCACACGTCAGCCTGCTGCTGGGCTGCAGTCACACAAAGATACACACATGCTGACATGACCTATTCTGAAGTGAGTGCTTGCACCCGAACAACCACATTCAAACCCAAAAACTCTTGTGCGTGCACAAGAACACACAGCAGTAAGTAAATTTACTGAAATGCCCGTAGATAAACACACACAGACACACACCCACACACAAACACCCACTAATACAAATGATCCTGGCCTGTCATCTGCCCTTATACAGGCATGGTGGTGACCCATTGCCTTTCATGGGAGCTGACTTTCTTACATTCTTTCCTCAGGCTCAGAAGAGTGGAGGGTATGAAGGGAGGGAAGGATTGGGAGAGAAAGATGGAGAAAACTCAGATAAAAAGTAGGGGTGGAATGAAAATGGAGACGATAGAGGACGAAAGCATGGAGAAGGAGTGAGAGGGACATGGAAAGGAGGCAGAGCAGGAATCTGACAGAAGGAGAGCAGAGACAGAGGCAGGGAAAGATGAAAGAATGGAGGAACACCAGGCAGGAGACAGAGGGGATAAAGTGTGCTCTCAGAGTGTTTAGGTTTTAGTCATTTGGCGCCAGCCTCTTCCCCTTACAAAGCCTCTGTTCCCAGACTCCAAAACACCTGAGAGAGTCCCAAAAGATCCCAGCTGAGTGGAGATGGCTGGACAGTGACAGCAGTGTGCGTAGAACTTCTCAACCGCTTAAGTTAATTCACACTAAGTCCTGTCTTCATTATAAATATGGAGTCATCTTTCCACAGATGAGAACTGTCTGCTGACATGTAACATGAAAAGGGTTGGCACTTGTTTTGCGTATGGAGCTAATTGGATAAGACACAGGATAATGCCATGTAATAAAATAGAATTTTACAGACATTAGTTATAAAACAGCAATGAGACTTGACACTCTGACAGAGTGTTAAAATAATTATTGAAGAAACCTTGAACTAAACCAAACAATTTGCCAAATGCATCCAAGCTATATCAAAACACAAAAAAAGATTAAAATAGTGGAGGGCATATGAGTCACACTGAACCTGAGCGAGCATACCTGAGGACTAAAATGCCAAAGTAATGCACTAGCTCAAGTTAAACCAAAATAATGAGAGCTTTTAAAACCGACGGATTAGCATGTCATCCTCAAAACCATTCTCTGGGGCAGAGAACAAAATTTACCAGTTTGAAACCAGAGGAAAATCTTACCGGTCGAGGGATCCGATCTGTCTGTTGATACTCATAAGTGGTAATAAAAGTTAAAATAATGTGTGACAACTGCTGAGCAACAAACACCCCAGACACAGAACTCTGGTCTGGATCGGCTACTTACACATGTGTCAAACGTGGAGGCTGAAGGCACATTTAACAGACATGCTTGCTTAGAACACTTTTATAGAAACATTGACATGTTTTTGTAGTGACTGGGTTCAAATGGTGTTAAATCTGATACTAGTGGTTAGGAAGTGTTGAACTTTTTCCAGAGTGAATTTGACACAGGCAGGCTGTATCTAGGCTATCACCACTGCGATTATTATGACTATCATTGTGACTATTTCCTGTCTGAATAAATGCCACCCCACTTGGCTGGGTTCTTGATCTTCCACAGTTGGATATTATTACAATATGGAATGCTATTTTTTAAATTGGGCTTTGAAGTTGCTTGATTCAACAAAGAATTGCAAACTCAATTCTCCCTATGAAGTACAACGTTTTTTACTTACTTAAATACAAAATGTTATGTATACAGCCCGAGTGCAAAATTATGATCTTTCAATCTTGCCAACAGGATTGGACAGGCTGGTATGAAAGGATTGTTAAAAGGATGACGTCTTCTTTCCCCTGTTTTTCTGGTCAACAGTTCTAACGTGTCCTCAGAGATCTTTTTAAAAGCATGAAGGAAAGACCTATGGGTATATGACTGGAGGAAAAGCATGTGAGGAAGCACAGAGGTCATCAGTAAATACTCACTTACAACCTACTGCTTTACATGTATGTTTCATGTATCAAGTAATATTTCAGACATGAAAGCTACTAAATGCAATGATCAAAAAGAAATTTCGGCTCATAGCCAGTGGAAGAGCAGGACAAGATACTTGAGAGAGTCCTTTAGAACCTAAAATTCATTATGAATTTCTACCTTAATGACTTGAACATAAAACTAGGAAGCTATGAAACAGCATGGCATGATAGCTAGTTAAAAGCTCTCACTTGGAGATATATAAACCAATCAATAATCTATAAGCAAGTTAAGGAAATGGTGTCATGCATGAGAATTTTGAAAGAAAATAACTGTGTACCATGTACAATGATGTGCACTGTTAATTTTAAGATACTGATAGACAGCAAGCCTAGTCCCACAACCATGGCCTTTAACATTTTTTCTTTTTGAGTTTTAAGATTCGGGCTTCCTTAAATTCACTCAAATGGGTCATAATATGCTTCACTTCAAATAAACACTTGAAAAAAACCCCAGCTACAGTTTTTTTTTAAATGCTTTTTGGCTCTGTGATGATAAATTTACAATTATAACCAAACGCTGTGTCCTAAAAAGAACTGTAATTTTGAGCCCCCATATACACAAGATGCTAATATCACATCAGCATTTCTCCGCTCTTGTGTTACAAACACTGCACGGTGGCACATCCCTGCCTTTCCTGCTCCAACAGGAGGTTCTGGTTGACTGAACAGCAAGATTCTAGTCTCCAGCGTGACTCAGGGGAGTCATAACCGACTCATTATAAATGAATGAGCCGGGCCGAGGCTACAGTACATATGCACAGCGTGACAGGCACAGTGTAATGGACGGGGCATTTACAAACGTTTTTTTTTACCAAGTCGCTGGAAATTCACAGTCCAGAATATTGATTTTAGGTTAAAACACTATGACATGACTTAGAAGCATTTCAAGAGCAGCTGGTCGGATGAATATGGCCATTTTGTAAATGTCTCCATGTTATGCGCTCACCCTGGAGCAGGAAAAAAAAACAGGGAGAGTATGAGGTACGTGATGGCCAAAGTAATGCATATGTATGATGTATGACAGTGAGTTAAGTGGGTGTGGGATGATGTCCCATGGTGGCGCTGAGTCACTGTACAGTGTCTCAGCTAAGCAGCCTTTTACGGACACGTTAACTGCTCTGAAGTCTGTGGAGGGGAACAAGGGTTGGTCGGCAAACCATCAAGGAGCCAATGTTGTAGTGCGGCTTGAACATCTGCCAGTATCCTCCTTTGTCGCTGCCATGAGCTAATACACACTGATAAGAATAGCAGGTCATGATTCAGGGTTACAGAATGACCAATAAATAAGCGCCCTTAAATAAGCGCCCTTTTAGCATGCGGCAGCGATATACTACATTTTGGCCCTCGCTGGCTGAGCCCTCCAGGAAAATAATGCATGTTCCCATCAGTCATGCTACACTGCAGTGCTCCAAAACCCCCTCCGCTTCCACGCACCCTCAACCCAATCCATCATTCCTGAGTATGGTGGCCCCAGGGCACTGTCTAGGAGCTCTCTCTAAAGGAATGAGGGGAAACAAAAGAGAAGAACACAAAAAGGGAGTAAAACAGAAAGACAGTGAGTTACAGACAGAAAGACAAAAAGTCAGAGGGGATGTAAGGGGGACAGGGCAGGATGCTGTCAGCAGGAAGGTGTGGTACACGGCAGACTGCAGGAGGCCACTCCTATACTGTTTCTGCAACAGCTCTCTCAAGTTGAAGCAGTTTTCTTTTTCATTTTTTTTACCTTACCCCCCGACCCCTTGTCCGTTGTTTTCCCATGAGCGTAATTCTGTCACTATCTGATGTCCTCTTTTTTGCGTTGCAATTTATTTGTTGCTTTCTTGTTTTCCCCTTTTTGTGCTCATTCTAGTTTCTCTCATTTTTTTGCTTTATTCACCTCCTGACTCCCATATTTTGCCTCTCTAGTTTTCTTCTCTCCTTTCCTTTCTGTTCTTCTTTACCTATCCACTTTTCTCCTCTCTACCCTCATTAACACGCCATCTCGCTCTCTCTCTTTCTCTCTCTCAGGGCTTTTATCTATCCTCTGTTTCCCTCACTCCCTTCCACTGTCTCATTTGCTGACAGCTACAGTGGTACTCCTATGAGAGGGCTAGATGAAACCCAGAGAGTACTGTGACCTTCGTTTCATGGTGGGGCCACTATCAGTGACAAGCCATCAACTGCAATGACGTCTAAGGTGCACACATATACATGCACACACACGCGTGCATGCACGTAAAAACACATACAGTATGGGCTAATAGGCCACACAAAGCCATCATGAACACCCAGACGCACACACAAACACAGCACATTCTGGCATATCATGGTTTGAACGTATGTCAGTAGCCCTAAACCTTCAACCAGAAATTCGCCAAGGCTAACTAAGGTGTCACATCCTGCAGAAAGAAATGACAGCTACCCAGAGTCAGAGTCCGTCAGACGCATTCACATGTAAACAGAACACAAAACACACACACACGAGGGCCATGCAGTAAATAACAGCCATCAACCCGTGTTTTAATCAGCTTCAGGGACGCATGGTTGCTCGCTGTGACTCTAACAGGCCATCCTTCATCAAAGTGGTAGGTGGTGGGGTGGTCCAAGCATGGATGTACAGACCTGCAAGGTCACTGATCAAGCCCTCTGGTTGACCCCTTAGGCATGATAGTGATAAGTTAGCAAAATGCTTCACCATAAACCCAGGATGAAATAACCATGGGCCAAGAGGACTCAACCTTGAGACCAGACATATTAGCAAGATGTATGTGGGCAATGGACACATTGAATCAATCATTCAATCCATCTTCTTTATTGGATCAATTGCTGGCAGTTAAATTACTATTGGTTAAACCTGTAATATAGTTGATTCTGCACTTTGAGATGGAAAATCCAGCCTGGATTACATAGGAACCTCTGCTGAGATGATTGCAAGGATCCACCGGATGCCAATACAGCAAGAAGCGAGAAGAGCTGCAGTCAAGAAAGTTATTTCTAATTGCCTTCATTAGCTTCCCTCTTTCCATTCCCTGAATTCAGATAAGGTTCTTTATTTCATAAGAGTGTGTTAGAACAATATCATACCCTTGTTAGGAAATAATATCATACCGTAGGGTATGTGTGTGTGGCTTTGGTTTCTTTTTAGAGAGAAAAACATGCTCTGACTTTCTCTAATAAATCACATCATTAGAAAAGAAGGAGGAAGGAAGGCGGCGGCGGGGGGGTGGGGCATGGGGGGGGGGTGTTAAGAAATAGTAAGAGAAAAAGAACTGAGATGGTTAAACATATGACATCATGAGAAATGAATGTCTTTGGATTGGGGTTGGGACTGAAGCTGGGGAAAAGGAGGGCTGGGACTAAGACTAGGTTGCATCCAAGCATACTGTGCCATTGACGGAGCTGCCCTGACTGTGCCTAGCTTTTTCACATTTTGCAGCATGCTGCAAGGGCTAGTGTTGCCATATTCCTTTCATGTCCGCAAACATCTGGCACCCAACCCATCCAGCCTATTCCAGCGCATAAGTGACTAAGAAACCAGATTCCTTCAGCCCCCGGCCTCTCCTTTAGTGAATCCAACTGGGCTTTCACAGGTTTCACTAAAATAAACACTCATAGGTTTCTTCTTCTTCGTCCTCCATGTTAACATACCAGCTAAGTGACGTCCTAAACTTTTCTTCTGTATCAAAATGGATTCTAATGGATTGTAGTTTACTTAAGAAATGAACTGTTTAAAGAATTGTGATTTATATTTAGTTTTAATTAGCAACTTAATATACTAAACAGAATTCAAATGTACTGTGTGGAGTTGCAGCTCATCTGAATTGCTAATTCAACACATATCTCAAAAGATAACCTATGCAAAGCAGAATTACAGAAGTACAGTTCTACCAAGAGGATGTGATTAACACTGATGAGGAACAGCTTTAGTAAAAAAATGCTACAAATAAAAACATGTTGATTGCATGCCAGAGGATTTACACTTGTTATCATCAGGAGGTTGCTCATTTCCTCTTGGTTTGTTAGCAGCTTTATTGTGATTAGTAAATTACCAGCTATGCAGATGAAGTGGAGCCTGGGTGTCAGAATCAGTAGCTTCCAGAGAGGTAAATCGAAACTGTGTTAAATATGCAAAGCTTCATCTGGCGCACCTCCGGGGCCTGATATGGCGTCCTCTTTACTTTATCCGTTCTACAGAGACTGTTTTCATAATTGTTTGATTGCAGAAATTATATTTGACAAACTGATAATTTTTTGGCGAACTGTGTGAGATGCTGGTTGAAGAACAATTGACAGAGACAGAGAAAGGAACCAAAGAAAGGAGTTAAGAGTCATTGTAAGAAATGATGTTTTTTGCCAGAGTTCTGATCTCTGCCTGTCCTCTCAATAAGTAACAGCACACACCTTGAGCTGTACAGACTCCTCGTCTCCTTCCTTTTCCTCAGAGACAGGCAAGGATGAAACAGCATAAACCACACTCTGTTACCCTCTGAGGCTTGTCTTTAATGGCTCTTTTGGTGAGTCAAAACTGCTTTTCACTCACTAAATCATCTTATAATCAGTCATTTCTTAGTCTTAGGCTTTGCTGTCGTTCTCTATTTGCCTGGCTAATTTTCTGAGACATGCAGCTGATGCAATGGTTTTTTTTAAATTAAGCTTTTGTAAATGGTGTCTTGTCTGATTAGGATGCAGGTGCAGCTGCTCAAATTTACCAGATTTATCCATTTAGGGCAGATTAATGCGCTTAAACACCCCTTCTTCCACACAAATGAGTTCCACTCTGCCTTGTCTACGACCAGCGTGGTAGTGTGAAGGGTGCCAAGCTCAATCTGAGAGTAATGGGGGAGGTGTCTCTCTTGCTCAAATGGATCATTGCGCTCCAGCTCCCAGGGTGAGGCAAGAGATAATTTGTAGGGACAGGCAGAGTCTCAAAGCAGACACTGATTTATTTGGATAGCCAGGGTCCCGAACAGATGCACTTTAACTTACTTGAAGAGGAAAGGGTTAACAAAAGCCTAAGTAAACCCACCAAAAGGAAGGAAATCCTGAGGGTCTAGTGTGTAAGTTAATTGCATTCTTTACAAATCCAAACTCATACTCATCCCTGATTAAAGTACCTGTAATCATTTATAGACAGCAGGATTCAAGGAAGAACATATTAGACAGGCCAAAAGAGGTCAGCCGGGCTGTGAAACAAGCTAATTAACATAAACTCCAACAGTCCATAAGAACGTGTGGGGAGACGAGGTTTGACACTTAAAACCATTAAGGCCCTCTATCATCAGTGTGTCATACTTCCTACTTCACTGTGCTGTAGCTCAGAAGTTGCCACCAAGAGCTCCATCTGGCAAAAGCCATGAGAACTCAATTGATAAGGATCGGCTCCCACACTGGCCACTAGCAGCATGGCTTCATCATCCCAAGCAGTCATTCAGAAAACAATAAAGCAAGGAAATCGGTTGCCATTAAGCTGCCCCTAGCATATACTTTTTTCTCTCATTAATGCTCCGTAATAATTGATTTAGGTCTCAATCAAGATGGATGCAGTCATGGGATTTTTCCAGAAACTAGAGTACAGCTAAAGTCCCCTCTTCCCTGCTCCAGACTCAGCCATCTTCTAGAATCAGAGGTTACAGTATATTTAGATTGGTGCGACTCCTGCATCTTGGGTTTGATTATTCTCTCTGCTTGCTTGTCTATATGATACTGAGTCAGATGGAGTTCAAAGGGTTTGTTTAGCAGCTTTGCTTTGCCAAATGAAGAGGACACGTAAAAAACCCTGGGTGGTGGGCTGAGGAGGAGAAAGAAACCCAGCAACAAGGAAAAGTGGAATACTTCAAAGTTCTGCTGACTGTAGTTTGCTCTAGCTCCAGAGGCCAGCTATATAAACAACCAGAAACTGTATAGCAAGCACAAATGTGGGCCTGGATATGAGCTGGAGAACAACAAAGAAGATAAAGGCGCCTTTTATTTTGTGAGCTTTCACACCCAGCTTCTGGCCTCTCTCACAATGAGTCCAACTTAAACACACGTCATGCAACCTAATGCAGGGTACTCAGAAGTGGAAAGCCAGGAGAGAGGAACAGTACTTATTCTAACCTTGTGTAGTTTACTCCCCCTCAGATATTTAAATACATGGGAACAACCTTCTTAGGATATGCTAAGTTGTACCGCCAACATCAGACATAAGTATTATCTTTCATTGTTTTATACCTTTGAAAAAAAACTAATAATATTGCCAGAGGACTACACAACCTGTCTCAGACATTAAATTTTAGCACTTCTCTCAAGCTAAAGGCTCGAAAGTAATCAAAATTGTAAAACAGCTCTTCTCAGGTGACCCTGCTCTGCTCCGATTTTTCTTCAAACATGTGTGTCATACATGCATTTCCTCACCTAACAGCAATCAAGCTTTTCTTTTTTTCTTGGTTATATAAACATTGCTGCTGAGCGTAGGAGTAAGACATTTACGTGAAGGGATAAGAACTTTATGATTCAAATCTTCTAGGGGAAAATGTGGGTGTTTCTGAAGGGAAGATCAGGAGGAACCAAAGCTGATAAAAACACCAGCATCATATAATATGCAGCACACCCATCACAGGCAAAATAATAGTGTCTATGTTTAAAATGCCTATTACGGTGTTTGTTCTGGAGAGATGTCATTCTGGCTTGGTCACACCTCAATTTGAAAAGCTCTGGGAGTAACACACAGACAGGAGAAGAATAACACACAGACACACACACACACACACACAGATACAGCCCCCGATGATTGTAGGCTTGACTTGATAAGTGATGGGGGGGGCTCCAGGTGTGTTTAATTGTGCATTAGGCCTGTTTATTATGACTGACTGAGAGCTTCACAACAGGATCTGCTAAAGATCACTTAAACACCTGTACTTTTTTCACATGAGCCTCATTCTCTTCTTCCTTTTATCTCGCTGTCTGTTTATTTGTCTGCCCCACATTCAGTCGCACTCCCGACTTTATTTTTTTCTGCCTATCCGTCTCTCTGCTTTTCTCTGTATCCCTCTCTGCCTCTTAATTCTCTGTCTTTTTCTCCCCTCTCTCGCTTCATGCTTGTGATACACTATACGACAGAAGTATGCAACCCAGCCCAAGCTCCCAGCAGGCTTGACAAATTCAGGGAGAGTTGGGTCCCATTGTTATGTGCATACTGCAGGTCAAGGGCAAGGTGGGAATAAAAATCGGCCCAGGACTTTTAACTCGGACCCACCATCACATACTGCCGACATCACACTTTGTAGTCATCTGTTAGTCAATTACAGATTTTTTGATGACTTTGTGACTGTGGTTTGTAAAAAAAAACTGTATCAGAAACGTCTTTTCCTTTTACAGTCCACAACTACAACAAAGTAGCTACAGTCACAAAAAAGACCATTTAACGGAGTCAACACACTATCAACAAAAACAGAACATTAATAAGTAAGGTAGCTGCTATTTACTGCTTCTCAGTTTGCATTGTATTAAATTGTATTTCTGTTTTTCACTTTTCACTCTCTATAACTACAAGTTAGTAGGCTATAGAGAGTGTGCGACTAGAATACAAACTGGACAGTACAGCAGTAAATCCAGCAACAGGCATATTTCATTCTTCTTCCTTCATTGGATTTTCTGGAAATGAGTTTTTGCAGGTCTGAGCTAATCTTACGGACAATGATTACTTTTTAAATTCTATTAGAATTTCTGATGAAACCAGAGCAGAAAATGAGGCTATACAACATTATCCTAATAAGTAAATTCAGACTAGCTTCATGTTGTCTTCTGCCAACTGCTTATGCTGTAAAACTTGACTGGTGTGACTCACTGGGAGCTGTGGTCCTGAACCCACTCTGCCACTCTACCCTTCGGATTTTAACTTCTTTGCTCTGAGCTTTTCAGCCATACCCTTACGTTTTCTTTTTTCTTTTTAAACTTGGTTATTCATGTAAAGCGAGTCATCAACAGTCGATGATAATAGGTGGCAGCCACACAGAACCACAGTGGATTGCGCAGCCTGCTTGATTGGGCTGATCAACGCGACACAGCGCCATCTATTGTATCTCTCTCCCTCTTGCTCTCTCTATCTCTTTCTTTGTCTCTCTCTGACGTTTTATTTTTTTCACATTGAGCCTTTGGCGAAACGCGTGTAGCAGCCCACCAGGAAAAGTTTCTGTTCTGCTGATGGCCACTCCGCCATTGCTGCAGGCTCAGGCTGCAATTCTACATTAAATGTTACAATTAAGTATTGAGTAAATAAAGTGATACACTGTTCGTAATGCATCTTTTATTTATGTCCTTGAATTACTCCATCACAACTGTAGGTTTCCGTTCTGCAGCAGAATCCTTCAGAATTGTTGTCGGTTTGGGCCTGTGTGTTGGTATAAAGCATAAATGTGAACATCTGCTGGTTGTCTTAGTCTACCATGATAGCAAAATGAATAACTTTGAGTTTTGGACTGCTCGTTGGACAAAAGAAATAATTTAAAAAATGTCTCAATGGGAACTTGGACAACATGATCTTCCCTATTTCCCTGTTAGTTTACTAATTACTTAATGCTTCATGATAGATCGGTTGATAACTTTTAAAAACAGATAAGACTAATACCATGAACAGGATACCAACATTTTTGTATAGCTGCCGTATTTACAAGAGAGGGAAACAACAAAAGTCAGTGAGTGACATTTAAAAAAAAAAAAAAAATCATTTGTTGCCAGGTTAGCAAAGCGCTTGGACCGAAATTTCAGGCCCATGTAGGACTCTATTACGGTACAGGAGAAGTTTGAAGGGGCCATTTATCACATACTTGACAACCCTCATTCACTGACTTTCGGTAATTGCATAGTGAAACACATTCAAAGGTGAGGTAAAGACTAAAATCATAGTGTGCTCTAATGCCACTCAAGCCCATGATCACATGAAAATGCAAGCTCTTACACTAGGGGACAAGGTTTGAAACTTTTTGTTGTTTTCTTCTGTGGTTTTCTCTCATCAGTGATTGCACTGAGCTTTGAGTTGCAGATCAGCTAATGCCATGGGACTATGTCTGTGCTGGTAGACAAGCAAAATGCACAATACATTTTCATCTGTGCTGACCTTTGTAGAAATCCTGTAGCGAATGAAAATAATGTCTGAGTGCCAAACTGTATCTATAATTGGGAAAATATGAGCGTAGTGTATCGACAGCTCTACTCTCTCACACTCTTTCCCTTTCTCTCTACCACTAACAGCAGTTCACACGCCACGAGATGATAAGGCATCAGTGAGTGATCGGATCGGACAGAGAGAAGCTAATGGTTACGCTAATGTACTGAAACAGTCATAAATCTATAAACAAATATTCAGAAATGCAGACTTGCATGAGATACAGATGAACACATACATACAGTATAACATAACATGACATAACAATGTGCATGCATGGACATTTGCAATCCTGTATGAGTTTACATGCAGAGTTATCACAAATACATTCATTACATTCACCCACTGACACATGGATGCATCCCTTTATTTGCATTGGCTCAGGATTTATTATAGGTTAAACTTGATGTGCCTCCTTTAAGGGATACAAACATCTTTGCCCCTTAAACAAACACACTCACACACACACACACACACACACACACACACACACACACACACACACACACACACACACACACACACACACACACACACACACACACACACACACACATTCATCCACTTACGCACATCTATTTGTACTTGCACAAATCTCCATAGTATAATATCTGTGGAGCATCTGTCTGTGCCTGGTGCAGTAGTAAATAACCCATTCCATTGAAGGGAGGGCTCTGCTAATGAAGTCAAGTCTATGCCACTGCACTGCGTAACTCACTGAAGCTGGCCGGCCGCAGCAGAGGGCTCCTGCTCACCAGGACACCGTGCCTTGCTCCGCTCGTGGCTTGTACTGCAGCGGCATGGATCGGCTCATGAATAAGAGAGAGCTGAGAGATCAACAGCTTTTAACTTGGGTGCTCTCCTCTCACTTTCGCTCTTACTCTTTATATGGCAGAGATAGCTCTGAATGCAGTCATTAGAAATCCGCTGATAGAACTGGGAAGCAGAATGGGATGCAGATGATGTAGACAGATAACAGAAGCCTCCCCAGTGTAGGGGCCCTCCTCCTTAATACGTGCCGCACTATCATCTTGATGTCTTTGTGCCGGAACATTGTTCCCTTGTTTGGAAAATGAGGTAAATCGGATTCAGAAAACAAGTGGATTAACTTAATCACCCCTCGGCTTTGACAATGACCTTCGCTTCTGAGGCATAATAAGGATTAGTTAGAAGTGGAAGGACATATGCCATGCAGAAGAAAAAGATTATAGTTCTCTCGTGACAGAATGATTGAAAAGTGCTGTTCACCATTCCTTCATGGTGAAAGGCTGTGATAAGAGACCATGGAGCACTGCATCATAATGCTTGGCTGTGACATTCAAAAGAAAACTGAGGGATATTTGTAACCCTGCACAGTAAAATGCCTTCAGTGTAGCTTTATCAGATGGAAATCTGCTTTTAGTGTATAGAAATGTACATAAACAAACCACAATACTGTCACTGAAACAGGGAAAGAAGAGTTTACATTTACATTAGGGCTATTGATTTCAGGCTGGATAGCATATATTCTTCATGATTCCGGTCATTATTACGAGGGAAATGGCGTACTATTTCTTAGGTCCTGCTCTACATTATTGATCCCTACACAGGAAGGAAGTTATTCTCAGGGCTGTATGAAAGACAATACAGGTGCGCCACTGCTCAATAGGACATTACAGTCAACAAGGTCATGCAAATTAATAACAGGCGATGATCTTTGCCCTGACTTATGGGAAAGGTGAGGTCAGGTAGGAATATGAGTTCGCCAGGCACACTGCTACAGGCAAATGGAAGAAAGGAGATTTTCAATAGAAGTGGATGGATGGCAATTGATCTCCAGTCACAAAAAGGGCTGATCAATCAGCCACCAATCCTACATGTCCTAACAGGATGCTTGCTTCTCTGGAAACTGATCCTTTTCAAAATAAAAAGGCAGGTTTGGAAAAAAGTCGGAGAGGGAAGAAGTGCTGACGTGTGTTCAGTGAAGGATGCAGCTGTCCGTCGCTGTTGTTTTTGGGATCAGGACTTATGCTATTGTTGCTATTGTCAGCCGGAGAGGGGTTATCTGTGAAAGGAGGCTTATTGAGGGAAAGCTATGCGTTTGTGTCTGTGTGTTCCTCTGCTGATGTATCAGTACACAGTGTATGCATATTTTTCTCTGTGGCAGGACTGATAAGCAACTGTTTTAATTGCAGACTCAGGAGGATGGCAGGCGGGCAAACATACTGCAATCCCCCAATTCCTCCTTTCCTGCTCATATTCCTTTCATATGTCTCTCCCAGTGTCCCTCTGTTCTTTCCCCTTATGTCTGTCTCTCTTTATGTTTTTTTTCTTATCGCTCTGCTTCTGACTGCAGTTACATAAGGGGAGCTGGTGGTTGAGGTATGTCTGCATGCATTTATGTGTTTATCAGTGTCTGCACGAACAGTCTGTGTCTTCGTGTGTGTGTGTGTGTGTGTGTGTGTGTGTGTGTGTGTGTGTGTGTGTGTGTGTGTGTGTGTGTGTGTGTGTGTGTGTGTGTGTGTGTGTGTGTGTTAAACAGCACCCACTTCCTGTGTGTATAAGAGTATGAACTGATGTAATTGTTTTAGATGGCTGCTTATATCATGGCTGTATTCTGGATACTATATGTTTAGGTTGTGCTCAGAGAATCATGTGCTTAGAGAAGTGCCTACCGACAATACAAATTATGCACTACTTGCCACACATAAAATACAGACTCATACACAGATTTATACATCCATGCACTGCACACACTGTCTTTCTAACTCTAGTTGAGAGAGAAAGGGGAATTGTGTGTTGGTACGATGCGTACCAACATACAATTTACGATTTTCACTATCTGCCAAACCAGTTTCTCTTTCTCATACCCTTATCTGTTGCTAGATTATAAATTCATTGCCCAGCATGCCTCCTTGACCATGAAAAACATCACTCTCAGCAGTGAAAGTTTGTCCTATGTGTGCTAACCTGCACAGGCAAATCTGTGAAGAAAGTTAGAGGACATGTACACACACATACACCACATAAGGTCATGAAATGGCAGCAGCAGCAGTGGCAGCAGCAGCAGTGGCAGCGGCAGCGGCAGCGGCAGCGACAGCAGCGGCAGCGGCAGCGGCAGCAGCAGCAGCAGCAGCGGCAGCAGCGGCGGCTGCGTTTTGTCTCTTCAGGCAAACAATAAACATTTGATTGCTGAAGCTGCTATAGCTCACTTGCGCACCACGCACTGTACATAGGTAGGGAGGCAGGAGGGAGAGAGAGAGAGATGGGGATGCCTCACAAAAGTCTCCTCTCTCCCTCTCTCCTCCTCTCCCTCCCTCCCCCCTCCTTTTCCCTCTCCAGCCAGCAGGGGGGTGGGGGGGGGGGTGGGGAGAAGGTGAGCCCACACTGACAGCCCCACTAAACAAAGCTGGACAGGGGGGGGGTCTGGAATGCGCCCTTTCCTCTGATTAGCGATCTGTCCCTGTGGATACGGCGTGTAAAGCTGATGGTGAGAGGATGGATGTTGGAGGGGGAATGAGTCTGTACTTGGGGCTCCTGGCTGCTGGGCTGGCTGGGGGGGGCGGGTGGTGGGGGCAACACTGGGGGCGGATGCACCATTTTTCTAGTCTAAAATGAGCCCAATGTCACCGTGACAGTGCAATGTTCCTCTGAGGGCACCGCGGGCAAAGGGGGGAAAATGATGGATGAAGCCTCTCCTGCTTCATCACTGTGTACACACACACACACACACACACACACACACACAAACACAAACATTCACCCCATGTCAGGAAAATACATACACATAGTATACTCACACTATGACAAGGCTTACCCTGCAATATGTTCATACAAAAGAATGTTGGAATACACACATATGCACTCACAAATACCTGCACAAATAGAATTCACACACACGCTACAAATATGCTCACACAAAGCCATCCGGGGATACACACATACACAAACACATGAAAGTGCACACACGCTTTGAGTGATTTATTTGTGTCCACAGGAGTTATAATTAATCACTGGGATATAAACACTCCAGATGCAGATATTTACAGGAGTTGTCTGTAACATACACACAGATGCACACACACACACACACACACACACACACACACACACACACACACACACACACACACACACACACACACACACACACACACACACACACACACACACACACACATCACTGGCTTCATTATGACTGCAGCCCAGGCTAATGCCACAGGATCAATGACAGATCCTCTCTCTCCCTTTCGCTCTCTCTCCTCCTTTCTCTGACCCAAAAGCAGCAGCACGTTGCCATGCAGAGCACCCTGGAGCGTTCATTCCTTCTATGACCGAGCAGTAGCCTCCAAAAAGGCCCTTGGGTCATCCCATTGCTAATACTCCACCTCAACATATCCGTCCATCCCCGTAGATATTACACCAACCCCAGCCAACCCACTGCTCACTGCAACACCAGTTATGAGGGTTAGGAGGATTACACTGAAAGGCAATTACTTAAAGTGCTTATTACCTGCAGAAAATTGTAACCAGTAATGCTGAAAGAATTGTTAATTTACGCCACACTCTTATAAAAGCATTCAGTTAATTCAGGTTCCTTTTAATCCAAATTTTCCGCAAGATGTGAAAAATTCCACAGTTTAGATGCCACAGTTGTACTGAGCAATGCAATAACGCTGAAGCATCATAAGCATCTGTGATCAGATTACTGCATATTTACAGTAACTGCAACAGATTACAGATGTCATCTTTTTGGAATCAGATTACTGTAATTCCATTACATCTAATCAAATACTCCTCCTCGGCCCTGGCAGGCTCACAGAAAGCAGCATCCCTGAAAAGTCCTCATGTAGATGCGGGTCTACACAGGGGGGGAAGGAGAAATATGGCCGGCCTCTGGTGAGCAAGGCACGTATAGCTGAGTGGCCATCCATCACGACCCTGCGGCGGAAAGCCATACACACTCTCTCCGCTCAGGCCCCTTGTCTTGTAGGAGGGAGAGAGGATTGGGAGGAGATAGGACAGTAAGAGAAAGGGCTCATAAACATACTCCCTCAGGATGGGAGGAGGTAGGAATGTAAAATCCTCCAACACAGGGCTGGAGAAAAAATGTCTGGCCTCTTAGATTGATGGACTAAGCTTTTGTGCTTGTAGTGTTTTTCCTTCAGCGAAATACACACGGGTGTATGTCTATGATTACTTGTAGTAAAGCCGTGGCTGGGAGTGGATGGTGGCTACAGTCTAAATATTAGGATTAATGATCATGCTAGTCAGTCTAGTGAAACATCATTCATACTTCTATTGCATTCCAATGCCATGTAGGCAAACAATAGCAATACAGAGAACATTCAGGGTCTGAAAAAAATGAAATCTATTTGTTTTTCTACCCTCTGATCAAATAAAATGCTATATTATACTCTGTGACAGATAAATAAATTAATGATAAGTGGGATTACTTGAGCTCAGCTACAGGTGAGGTGAAGAAATAATCAATACAAAAGTAAAAAATAATGAGGGCTTTCTAAACATATGGTGTGCTGGCTATTCTGATGCATTCAGAGGATAATGTGTGCCATAATACATCAAATTTCCACCCATTGGCCAGGGCAGGTTCAATTTCTACTCTCCCTCCACCTATAACCGCTACTCTCTCTTCTACGAGATCAACTGCAGAAGGTGATTATATATTCAGCTGGTCGGACTAAAGAAAAGGACAACAGAGAAATGAAGCGAGGAAATGAAGGAGACACCAGGGTGGGCGGTGCTTTAAACAAGATGCAAAGAGAGCTCCGTGCCTCAACGCTATAACTTTCACTGATAATCAAAAATGCGCTGGCACCGTTGCATTAAGATTTCCCTAATGACCCTGCGTGGTACAGTTACCAAAATGACAAAATGGCGCTAACTTGCATGTCAATGAAAAGGTCTCCCGATACACTTCACAGGGGCAGCACCGGGGCGACTGAGAACGCTGTTGACATCCCTTCAGAAAAACTGTGCACAGGTATATCTAACTTAACAAGAGGGCTATTAGTTTGAGTTAAAGGACAGCATCGATGTATACATGCAGCCAAAGGTTAGTCGTTTCATCTGTCCTGGGTCTGTATCAACAGACTGTATTAAACTGTGACTAATAACACATTAGTGCACATGGTAAATGCAATAAAAGAATGAAAGAGTTGTTCCGTTGTCTTGTGCTTCTTTACAGTGAATTGTCGTCATGAAAGCTCTGTCCCAGGCATATGTGGAGGAAAGGATTAAGTCTGGAAAGAGGAAAAAGAAGTCTGCATATGTGTGATGATGATGCTTTCTGTGTTTTTCAGTATATTTTGCAGTATAGGCATGTAACCTGTCGTGTCCGATGTCAGTAATTTTAGCCAGCAGCAAACACACGTGGTCAGTTTCCAGTGCAGCCCATTGCTAACTGTGCACTTTTTCTCGCGCCCTTGCCACTATGCATCTTTAGTTTCCTGTAACTGAAAACCGTAGCTCTGTCATTCTCCAATCCTGCCACTTCAGAGGCATCTGTGTCTGTGGTAATCAAGCTGAGGTAATCTCTCAATATTGATCCAGTCACGCGCCAAAGGCAAATATTTTAAAGTGCAAAGTGAAACCTGCACAAGAGGGCTGAAATTTGGTGCTAAAGGGAGCCACAGTGCTCACTTTGCTCTTCTTCTTCTACATATGCTTGTGTTGCTTGAGCAAACCTTTGACTGCCTACATAAGCTCCTATGAATTTTGTCTGGTAAGTTGTGGCAGCCACATAATGTAGAGGAGGCTTCACAAGACAGTCATTGATTTCAAACAAATCTGTCCGGACATCTTCTCTTTCTGGTTCGGTACACCTTTCCATGGCTAATGAGCAGCCGTCTTCGTTCCCTGCCGAGTAAGATGTTCTTTTCGTGCCTTGTGTCAGGAAACACTGGCGGTTCATTGCCAGAGAGGAGAGATGGAGGAGAAAAAAAAAAAAAACGTGTGATGGTTAAGCCTGAGCTTTAAGACAGACAACTATGTCCCCTAATCCCTTCTGAGCAGCCGTAAGCCTTTCGTTATCGCTCGTTAGAATTGTGCATCCCTTAAACACATTAACTTAGGCCCTAATGCAGGCCCCTTTTGTATGACACAGTAGCTGCTCATAGCTGCAGTCACTAGACTAAGAGGGAAGAAACATGCTAAGTGCTGTCAAACTCGTTTAATTGGGTAACAAGGGTGATTTTTTTAATGGATACGGAGTATCAGCACCTTTTACAGCAATCAGCGTCATCCTGACAAGCTCTTGAGGCGATTGCTGTTCCACGCTATCCCTCAAACATGTGTCAGAGAGGGAATCTGATGATAAAACCAGGCATGAACACAGACATTGACAGCCACTAAATCACATATGCATTCACATGGTTGAATATTCACATCTTTCTCTTTCTTTCTGCTGCACATATCGGAATGCTCCTCTAGTTAGTTATCAGTATACATGTGAAAAAGAGAGGCAGAACCTTGCTTTCCTCATGGGGCTTGTGGGACTAGGATCAGAGCTACATCCTCAATCCCCTGCTCTGTACTCTACAGTAAATCTCCAGCCACAGTGTGCACATTCCTGACACTGGCCGTCAGTTGCCCCACATCCTCTAAGTCTGTCTACCAGAAAGAGCTCTTTTAGCTGCACGAATAACTCATAGCAAAAAAGACAGAAGGTAGTTAGTTAATGTAACAGTTCACTACTTGATCCCTAAACAGTGCTCTATGTGCTGTTTGTGTTATCCCCAAATAAAATGCAAATAATATAAAAAACAGTTGCCACCATCGGCTTCACAAATAGAACACAAATGTAATTTTATTTCAGTGTTTTTCTTTCATTTCCATTTGCTCAATTCAGTGCACATGGATAAATATGACCTGATGCTGCCTGTGATCTCCAGCTGTGCTAAGGGTCGCACTGACAAGGGAGAACCACAACGACTTGGTGACCACTACAATAAAGCAGGCCTTGTTATGTATTCTGACTGCAGAACGGCTAAGATGCTTGGTGTTTGCTGAGACAGCAGATGACTTGCCTTGCTCTCTTGGCCCCTTGTTCAACCAAGGCAGGATAGACTTAATTGCCTCATTAGCAAAAGGGCCGGCCAGGAGTCAGCCTCTTCCACATTGTTCAATGTCAAGAGTGCAACCGAGAGGAAAGGTTAATAGAGTAAACAGCATCTCCCTCTCCTAAATGGAAAAATGTTTGTTTTCTAGTATGATGGGTCAGTGGGCGAAAGCTTCATTTTACTTCAAGGTAACTGAATTATGCTTTTGATCTCATCTTATCTATGTATTGCATATGTTAACCTTCATTATGCCCAATTTCAGGGTATAACACAGCTTGCTGTTGCTTGTGGGGCAACTCCCAAAGCTGTCTTTTTTAAGCTTGGACCCATCTAGAAAGCAGAGTCATCATGCCAACTTTAATTATTTTAAGAGGCTGAATTTGCAAACTCTGCTATTTCCTCCTCCACAGCATCTTTGGAACCCAGACAGAAAATCAAACCAAATGCTAACACTCTTGATTTCCCTCTCGAAGAAAGTCACACAAAATAAAAATTATGTCTGCTGCTGAGAGAAAATGTAAGGTCCTAAAAAGCCTAATATTTAATAATTTTGAGAGAGACGTCAAACTTGGAGCACATCACAGTTTTCACCCACTGCTGCACCGTTGACATGCTGAAAAACATCTCTATCCTCATCCAGCAACCGCAATAGGACAATTTTAAGTGTAACAGTTTTGACAACAATGCCAAACCATGAAAGGTATCTTGAATGCAGTCCTAAGGCCCTGTCTATCTCTCGACAAGAGATGGGGTGCTCTACAAGTTGGGTCTGACAAGCTGCGTGTTGGGCCAGGCTAAACAAATGTGCACTAAACAGAAATGGAGAGGATGTCAAAAACAAATGGAGGAAACATGCCGTTATCTTTACTCAGCTGCGAGTTATGATTGCAAAGTTGTTGGCTTCAATTTGCTAGTCTCTGAGGTACACTCCATTACTGTTGTGAGTTTACACAATCACATGAGCACCACTAGCCTACAGCTGCAGAGAGCACTTGTATATGAGTGTTTATCCGGCATTAACAAAAACAAGGCACAAACACACTACACTACATGTAAATGCAAAGCTAGTGCTGCCCTTCCTGATGAGTCCTACTATGGAAAAAAGACTATAAAGAGCATTGTAAGATAAAGATGTAACATCCGCACTGTAGGTTCTTCAGGCTGTGGCTGACACCGCCCTTACTGCAGGGCAGTTTCTGACAGTGGCTACATTAGAAAATGTACAGCTACACATCTGCATGGGCAGCATAGCGTAAAAGCTCCCTTTCATCAACAAGTCAAGTCTAACGAGTTGGAATAAACCACGGTGGTGGTGCCATCTGTTCTGAACCTCTTTACTGGGAAAGGTGAAAAGAATGGGGAGTACAAGAAGGGGAACAAGCTTTTTTAGCTCTAGCAACATATACTGTACTTAGACCCACAGTGTGAGATAAGTGACTTTATCTTCTGTGGAAACAAACTTCTCAACCTGTTGGCCTGATAACGGGTTTGTATGCTGTTTAATATGAAATACTGAAGGGAGAGCTCTAGTACATTAGTGACATTACACATTTAATTTGTGGACAACTTAGCAATTGATCAATGATATTAAGTTTACAGTGTTTTCGCTGTGCTTTGCCAGACCAAATGGCTGGCAATGTGGTTGGATAATGAAAGCCATCCATCACTCAACATCCAGTGCAAGAAAACAGCACTGGCAACCCAAGTTATTGCTTATTAAACTTCCTACTGACATGAAGTAAAGTTCTGATGACCATGGATTTCATCCTTATAAACAATTAACTAGCAGTATTGCAAATCTTGCTTTAAAGGCTAAACAGAATATGCCTAGAATTTTACACCTTGATGTGACCTTTTTTAGTCCAAACCAAATTAAAATCCTTTTTTTCTTGAACTTAGTATAGCTCTAACTTTGAAAGATGGCTGATTCCTGACTTCCGCTATCATGCACTAAGAGTGGAGGGGAATCCTCCGGATGGTAACCGCTTTGTCTTCGACCATTCTAATCAATGGCCACCGAATTCCCTCCCTTCCAAACACCATCCATCTTTAGGACTTTCCAGGCTCCTCAGTGACGACCAAAGTGGCTGAAGATAAATCTCTGAAGGGCAGAAGGGCTTCTACTGATTAAAGCCACTAACGCTTTAGGGAAGACTGGCAAGCAAAAGAGGAAATGGAGTGAGACAGTGTAGCACGCGGGTTCAAAACACCTAATGGAGTGTCCTGCTTGCTGGGCTATTAGAATGCTTCAAATTGAAAGGAACAGCAGGGCATCTAAATAGGGCGACGTGGAACATTTCCTCCTGTTCATTCAATCAGCTCCCAATTGGAAAAGTGGAAGAAGAAGAAGAAAAAACCTTGCCTGGGTTGCCATTATTTGGTGCAACGCAAGTTGCTTTTATTCATCTGCAATCAGCTCTGGGGATTAAATTACAGCCGAATGCCATATCGAATGAAAGAAAAGTCAATATTTATTGACTATTTATGTATCTGCACCATACTGGAAAAATATCAAATACATGTACAGTTCAAAATTCTTTCTGTCTGCATTAAAAAACTTTTGCTTTAAGATTTATGGGGATGAGTCCTTGTGGTTGCAGTCAGGCTGTGAGCTATATTCTCTTGCTGGTTCTCATTTCATCAGTGCGATGCTGTTTGAATGTCCAAGTTGATATTTGGACATTATAATCAATAATCCCAGTGTGAGATGAGGCCCCGCACAGGCTGGAGTCTGACAGGTGCACCCCATGACCAATTAAAGTGCTAAGCGACTGGTAAGAGATGATCAATTATTGGCAGATGGTTTACTGGGGTTTTGACACTGTGTCGCTCACTGAAAATGTTAGCCAAGCACACAACTTGCCCAGCAGTGAAAACGCCATACCGTACAATCGAGGTCCACTCTGCTGCGTAAAGAGAGTGATTTCATATCATCATGACTTGACGTGCAATCAGCAGGATCGGGCTTGGTCAACCTTGCTCATGTTAACTGGCCTCCAGGTGACATGGGAAATCTTTGAAGAGACACATAGGCCTGACCTCTGCTGTAACACAACTAATGTCACTCCTGTGCTGCTCGCTGTGTGTAAATGTTTCATCAATAGTTAGCTTTCTTCCTTTGTGTCACTGATGTAAGCACTATGCTAAGCTGCTTGAGAGTGAAAGACACCTCAGCAATAGAGAATTTGCTTTTTGAGCTGTTTATTTTCCTGCACAGCTGCGTCGAGCAGCTGAACAGAAAACAGAGACATACCTGGATTCAGAGACAGAGAACATAGATCAAAAGCAGATTCTGCTTAGAGGAGACAAGCATACCAGCAATATTCCGCACTGCCAGTTTTCCGTAAGGCAGAAAGCACTTGAAAGCACCACAACAGGGCCGGGAGCTCTGAAATGATAGCATCTCAACCCCCACCATTGATAAACAAATCATTTTAAATGGTATTTTTGCAAGATGTATGAATTTTGATCACCTTCGCTCTTACAGCCGAAGAGCACTTGGTTGGTGATAGATGAAATTCTATTTCCAGCAATGTCAATAGCTGCAAAGAATTAATATCAGGACAGACCTTCAGAGGAGTGAATCAATGGGAGACAATTCCATGCTCCACCTCGCCGACAGCATCTGCACTTATCTCACCGTTTTGTTCACTCTTTGATCTCCTCATTGCTTGCATAAAACAATCATAGACCTTGATTAAAATATTTATGCTCACAAGGAGCAAATCACTTCACATTTTTAAGAAAATAGCTGTAATTGTGCTTGCTTCATTGACTTTCATGGTTATTCCCTACTGCAAATAAGGCTGAAATCCTCCCTTTGAAGGAAATGGCCATGGCTGTAGAGATTACAAGACACAAGAGGCCAATGCAGCCTCTGAGTGTCACGACTGTAGATGGGACAGAATTTACTGACATGATGGAAAAAAAGTAGAACAGAGTATGACATATGACAGAAAATAACAAGATGAAGAAAAAAATTATAATCATACTAATAATGGGGAGTGAAAGCAAACTGGGTCCTGGTTATTTCATTTACTGCTAGAGATCCATAATGGATAGGGACTCCTAGAATATGGTCATGTGAAATCTATACATTCCTTGATGCCAAAGAATAATGTTGTTAATGACATGGTTAACTGACTGCATTTCTGCTTAGGTCAGCTAGTGAGAGATCCAGAGGCAGGGTCAGGTGATTCAAGAGGCGAAGGGGTTATTTTTTAAGGTGATTGCTATTGTCACTGCTGTCTTGTGGTCATGTAATTAGCTTTCTGTAAAGCAGATCTATTAAAATGCATGTAAATATACACGGCTGCAACTACCAGTCATTTTCCTTCTTGAGTAATCTACTGATTTTTTTGTTTTGTTTTGATTTGTCAATTCACACTTTTCTAGAGCCCACGGTGACATCTTGCCGAGCCTGTTTTGTCAGACCAGCCACACCCAAACACAGTAAACGTGCATGTAAAACGGAATCAGCAGCAAAAAAGAGTCGCAATTCCTCACATTTGAGAGGCTGGAAACAGGGAATGATCAGCATTCCTGCTTTGAACTCTGCTGTCTCCTACAAATTACATTCATATACAAGTAATCTGTATTGCCAAATTGCGATCTGTAAGAAAACATAATTACTGCCTGGATAACATTTTTTCAAGAAAGGAAGAGCTACATTTATTTACTTGCATGGAGTTCGTAGGATAGTGGTCAGAGCATTAGTATAGTAAACATGTGGCATCTTTGTGCTTTAAGTCACTTTTGATTTTTTCAATATTTAACCAAGACAGTGATCTTTTCCGAACCTTAACCGAGCACTTTGAGTGCATAAACCTAACCATAAACAAGTTCCTACTGAGTTTCGGTTTATACGAGTGGATGCTGTATTGCAAGAGTGGATGTTTGAGGAAAACAAATGAAATAAATTGTCAGTGAACATTCTGCTGATTGGTTCTGTGTCACATCTTTCGTGTTGCCAGATTTTTTTTTATTACGTTTCCTTCAGATCATATTTGCTGCTGAAATTTAGTATCATAAAAAATAATATCTTGGAGACAGTTTTGCTGCTTGATAAATGTCTTACATGATTAACCAATTTTTAAAATTGCTGGTGATTAATTTTCTGCCAATTGACCGATTGATTAATCTCCTAATTGTTCAAGCAATTAAAATGTCATTTGCAAAATATTAGGAGCACCTTTCTAGCCAATGGTAGTGTGTCTGATCACAGTTGAATCTTATATGAGTTTGAGTTTTGTTCAGTAAAAACAATCTTATGGTTTACCTGTTGTATGAAACAGCAGGCAGCTGTCCATACATGTGGGTTATTTATCTGGTCAAAATGAGTGTCTTTAATTGTTTGTGTACTGTACAGCAGTACAGCACACTGGTGCGGAGTACTCGCATGTGTAGACTGCGCATGTGGCTCTGGTTAATGTGAACGTGAGCCCTTCCAGAACATCTGTCAAAGATTAGCAGTAAAGTGAAATAGGCAGTTCCTGTTCATACGTTCCAAAATAATCTGGCAGTAATTTTCCCAGTGAAGGATGAAAAGGGGGAGGGTTTATAGGTCAGAAACACTACACAAACCCAGCTCTGTCTAGGCATGTGTCTTGTGTTTTACAAGATGCAAGTGACAAAAGGCCCATACAGAGCAAAGCTTGAAAATTATGGGTGTGGTAGAAACATATCAAAAAGAAAGATGAAGAAACTGTCAGACAAAGGAATATTGTAGAAACAACACATGAATTTGTTAAAGGCCATGTCCATTCCGCCCCTGTGACCTTTATTTTTACCTCGGACATCCTGGGCTGCTATAAAAATACAGCCAACCTCAACCGTCCACTAGTAGGAATGAAAGCACTTACTCTGAAGCAGGTACACTTTCAACTACAAACACTCTCATTTCAAACATAGCATCCAGCTTGCTGCGACAGAATAGAAAGACCTTCTGACTAAAAGCACCACAATCAATGAAACATGAAGAATCCCTATGGTACAGAAGGAGGACGGCTTGTTATTCAGGGAAGCATGCTGTCATTCAAAGGCCGTACACATCAGGGGGAAAGTGCTTGGAAGGCAAATCAGTGTTTGTTAATGATATGGGTCAATTGTTTTAAGGACGGCTGGACCTCTGTACTCATCTGTAGGCTTCTCCAGTCACCCTTGGTAGAGGTTTTGTATTCCAGAGTGCTCTGCCCTTGCTGATCCATTCAGATTGGCCACTTTTGCTTTGAGTAATACAATCCTCTCTTGATGGAAATCTGTTTACACTTTGTTGTGCATGTCAAATAGCTGACATTGTAGGTGGAGGGGAAGTCATTTCACTCTCTGGAGCTATGCACTGCTAGCTATTTGCTATTTTCCCCTCAACGGCTGCAGTTATACCGTTCTAAAGCTTGAATGCCATATCTACTAGACACTGATTCCTGAGAACATTCTATATTTGCATTCTGATGCTTTGCAGTGTCCTTTTTCTTCAGTCTGCGTCTGAGAATGTGCTCCAAGATGATATGTCAGCATCACATTCATCAAATAAACTTTGTGTAAATTATTTGTACTTGCCAACTGAGGTGAGACTGAAACTCATTTCAAAGTTTATGCTTTTACAACGTGAGATGATGGCTATCTTCAGCGCACCGTGCAAGGCTCCACACCTAACTGACAAATGCTTTAAATATCCTGCAAATTTGTGGCCCACAAAGCAGATCTGCCAAATTCATCCCATGCTCTCAAAAAACAAATATTTTCAAAGCTGAGAGTAGGCATAGGGGACCACATGATGACGTTGACGAATAATGTGAATCAAAAGGAGATCAAAACGAAGCCCTAATGTATGGTAACTAGACGTCAAATGTCGAAATGTCTCTGGGTTTGTAGGAATGTCAGAAGTCTGTGCCTGGGTGTGTGTGTGGGAGTGTGATTCAGGCGCAAACACATCAAGATGTCACTTCATAACCTCTGGCTCAGGAGGCTCCTGTCATCTTCACATTTCAGAGATCCTCTGCCTACCCCGGCAGACATGCTAAATATAGAATGGGGACAGAATTTCTGTTTGGAGCCACTGCTCTCTTTAGCTACATCTAACACTAGCATGCGTGCATAGGCACTGCCATCTTTCTCACTGTTATACACATACAGGATAGGCACACATGTAGATGCACATGCATAGACTCACGAATGCTAATGTTAAGACCCTACTGTATTCCCACGACCACTCACATCGCATCGTCTTACAGACTGATCCTCAAGTGAACATAAGACTCAACCAAGTGTGGGTGCAGGGTTTGGTCTCTCGCATAGAAAAGCTGCTCATTCTTTCCAATTACATTTCTGTCAAGTGAGTTACACTATGTTATTACTTCTTGAACAGTCATTTTCAAATTCCTTCATTTAGAATCATTTAATCCTGGCACAAGGACAGATAGGCAATCCATCACTAGTCTCCTTTACCTGGCCGAATCTACCACGCCGTTGCACTGCACCATGCTGTTGCAGAGTTACTTTATTTGACCTTGTTCTGTTTCTTACTTTGTGTGCGCAGATTTGACGAAGGAGCTACAGAACACTCTGTGGCAATTAATTGTGCTACTTATCTATAATGTAAACAGTGGATATTACATCTCCAACAGATATTAAATTAAGGATGTCTCATGACTTGCGAGGCCAAAGCCAAATAAAAAGGAAATGAGCCCCTATTAATGGCTATTGATTCTTTTATAATAAAACAGCCACTTCCTCTCTTTTCTTGGCCTCGGTGTTGATCTTGAATTAATACAGGCTATGACTTTAGGAAAATGTCCTTCTGTCTGGCACAGCACAGCAGCCTAGCCTGAAAAGCTACATACATTTCCTTGCTCTTTTTGACTGACTGGCAGATGTTTTGTTTTCGCATGAGATTTGCATGCACCAGCTTGCAACTGTACTGGACACTCGGCCCTAATATCATTTTTCAGCTGCACAAATCGCTTTATACAGTCAAGTCTTGTGACATGACAGAGGAAGGAGAAAATGCCTCACCATGGCAACAAAAAGTCATTTAATACTCTTGGCACAGGCTGATGGTTATTTTAAGAGAAGTGTATCATTATTATTTTTAATTAGGGAATAAATTGCTGTTGTGTAATTTAATGTGTAATGTTATCACCCTGCCGTTGCTGGCTCCACTGTGGCAGCTAGGAATTGTTAGTGTTTTTATCATCATCATCACCGCCACCGCCACCACCACCACCATCATCAGTAAGGCATTGGTATCTAGATAATTTGCACGTTTAGCTTGAAGCAGACTGATGAACTAAACCCAAAATGTCTTGCTATGCAGTGTCCAATGCTGACTCAGCTTCTTTAGCTAAACCGAGGATCAGTGACCATCACCACTGAGCACATACTCCGGATTCACTGGTAGACCAATGTAACCCTTAACAAGTCAGCATGAATACAGATCCAAAGAGTACGTCAATTTTTCCATTTGCTATACCGCTTATCTTATTCAGGGTCACAGGGAACTGGAGCCTTTCCCAGAAGGCATTGGGCAAGGCGCAGGGTACTCCCCTGAGAATCACCACAATATTGAAGTAAATGAATAATGGGAGCTGAGGAGAACAAACTCTTTAGGCATTTACAAGCCTCCAGCACAAGCCACATCAAACATCAGTTGTATGTCTGAACTAATCAAATGCGAAATTAAACACAAATTCTGGTGTCTTGATTTTTCTCTACACTGCATTACAAACAGCAAGTAGACCTGGAGCATGACTTCTGGACTCAAACCAGAACAGACGAGCTGCCAGGTCTCGTGTGCGTTATTCCTCATATGGCCACTCTCAACCACTCCCACTTTAACTCAGGGGTTTCCAAACTTGTTCGTCCTCAGCAGCCCCGTATATTCAGAGACACTTCAGACTGTAAATTCCCTTTTGAAAAACAGTTTTTCCCCAGATACACCCAACTAGGGGAATGTGAGTTTTTTTCCACCCCATGTTTCACTGCAGGTGATGAGACAGCACCGGGGGTGGGAAACCTCTTCCTGGCAGTCATTTTTACATACTGTCTCACAGTGCTACAGTAACTTCCAGTGAGCGGAGTCACAGGAGAATTAAACAATCCTCCATTTGGCCCTGTACCTGGAATCTCCTCCAGGCTGTCAGTACATTACTGTAATATCAATAGCAGCAGCAATAGTAGTAATAACAGCAGTGTCGGTATTAGTATCAGTAGTAGTGGTGATAACATAAATTGCTGTCATTGTTGAGAGGAAGCTTTCATTTATGATCGTAAGAAACTAACATTTTCAACTAATCTGGTAAAGTTCAATTTCAAAGTGAAAAACATTTTTCTGGGCCAAACAATAAGAATCAGCAAATGGAAAATATCCAACAATGTGGGGTCTTAGCGGTTTCTGTATGTGCTGCCTTTTAAATTCTTTTTTGCCTGTGTTTGAAATGGCAAAAAGCATTTCTTCATCTGCAGCAAGCCTGCCTTTAGAGAGCCGGTGTCAATACATGCACATAAGTACATGGTCGATAAATCTGTATAGCAGATTTAAAAGGGAGGGGTCAGGTGAACTTTTATCCCCTTGAATTTTCCCTATTTTTGCGAGCTCCCCGAAGTACAGCAGCCTGTGGTTTGGAAATCAAGGCTGGTTTCTGTCGTTCCATTTTTCAGATACATGTAAATATAAATAGCCATTTCTTAACATATGCGCATTAGAAAGTACAAGCGTGACTACACAAGATAAACGAAAATGAAAAATAAATATAATCTGACATCATCCTACATCGGGGCTGGAAATATTTGCCAGATGTGTTTTAAAGGACGTGTTAAAAACAACAGAAATGTATACCAATAATAATAATAATAATAATAATAATTGTAAATATAATAAGGACAGATATCAGTATCCACATCCTCAGTGACAAATGACAGACGAACACGCTCCACTGTTTTTTCTTTAATGAATTCATTATCTTTCAAGGGAATGGGAAGTGACTTACCCAGAAACAAAGAGCGGAATATTGCAGACATCACGGCTGGAAATCCCACATGCAACGGAGCTGGAAACAATGCGCTCAGACTGCCTTCAAATTCATTCGGCTGACCTAAGTGCAGGCACAACGAAGCGGCACCATCGGCGAATCGAGGAGCGAAAGCAGAGATAAATAAATCTTCATTGAGCATATGAGTCCAAGGACATCATATGTTGCACACGCCCGACATATCTAAACCTCCCGAGGAGAAGAGGAAACGTGGCTCTTTCTTGTCACCGTCATTTTCATCACAGGCTACTTGGTGTCAAATCAAAGTTCCCTGGCTGTCTGGCTCTGGCGTGGGACGTGTTGTCTCAGGGTCCCCTCTGTCTCCTACTCGGCAGTCTCTCCTCCTTTCCTCCTCCGCTGCACAAAATGCCAGAGAGGAGGAGGAGGAGGAGGAGGAGGAGGAGGAGGGCGAATAGGTGGATGATGAGGGGATGCTGAAGGATGGAGACCTCTAGAGTCTGAAGTTCTCTTACGCAGCCCGAGCATCCTGCAACAAACACGAGCGGGCCAGTAGGGAGGGTGCGGGTCCTCCTGTTACGCGTTGCGGGCACGAGTGAGCTGATTTCTGTGATATGAATGGAATTATGAGCTAATTATAGCCTTACACTACGGAGATGCATATGGAGCTTATAGTGAGTGAATCTTTGGGATACAGTTAGTGAGACAACTGTATTTTTTTTTATCTTAAATTTCGAGATCTAATTAATGTAGTGTTATCTTAAGGTGTTTTGCAATCTAAGTCCCGCTATGACGCTGCTGCTTATGAAATACATTATTTCACATCATTTCACAATATTCTATTTTTTTTTTAGGGCTGAGACGATTAGTCACTTAGCCGATTAATCAATTAGTCAGTCCATAGCTCATTAATCATTAAAATCGTTTTCCAAGCAAAAATGCCCGAACTCCCCTTGTTCCGAATTTAGATATTTATCTGCTTTTCTTTGTCTGATCTCATCCTAACCTGGAAATCCTTGGGCTTTAGTAAATTGTGATCGTCAATTTTTCACTATTTTCTGACATTTTATAGACTAACCTATAGACAGATACTAGTGATTCACTGATACATCAAGAAAATACTCATCAGTTCAATCAATAATTTATATAATTGCTATTTGTAGACCAATCACTACTCTATAGTAATTAGGTTAATTTATTTATGTGTCTTTTAAAATTATTTTTTAAGGATTTGGATTGTCAGACTAACTAGGTATGATTTTACAGCAATAAACAAGCGATATTGCCTGTTTGAAATTCAAAAGCTTGACACATTTTCAAGGCTATTTATATTGTGCAGGCTATGACGCATGCTCATGATCAAAGGCAATTTAAAAATCTGTTTGAACCCGAAGGCATTTTTTTTTTTTTTCCCGCTCACTGTTTTGTATTTGACCAGCAGCTTCTCAATTTTAGGATTATTCTATCAATCTTCTCAAAACTGCCACACCAGATTTATCCCTTCACTGGCTATGGGTAAGATATTTTACCAGAGCAGCAGGGTCCAAGTTAGGTAAACAAACAACAAAAGGGGGAGTGCTGCTGTGTGCTGATGGCTGCTCTGAGGCCTTGAGACAAATTAATCCCCCTCTTCTGTGTCTCAACAATCTACAGAAATAACAAAAGGATTTTCGCTCGCCGGTGGCCCCTCTGCTCTGTCTTGCTCTCTCTTTCTCCCTCAAGTGGCCTGCTCTCCAGCACCAGCCTTCCTCCTTTCCTTTCCGTTCCAATAACTAGATAGCTTGAAACAATGTCTCACATGCACAAGCAGACATGCACACACAGCCGTTCTCTGTGTCTCTCTTTTTCTATCTTTTACAATACAAACACACAGGCACAAAGAAACACATCCACACAGTGAACAGTTGATAGGCCACAGAGGGAGCGACAAATACACAACATAATTCCTGATGTTGCAAGAGGCAGATAAGGCACGGCGAAGTGGTGTCTTCAGTCTTGTGTGGTCGGGTATTTTCCTTTATAATAATACTCTGCATCTCTTTTCCCGCTTTGCTTTTGTTTCTCTCTCTTTTTTTTTTTTTTTCCACCTGAATACAAAAGGTCATGGTCTCATTGAAACTCATCTCTGTGGAAGTCGGTATTCACAGAAGTCAGCTACAACACAGTGTAGTAAAGTACAAAAGCAAAAACTACTCTAAACTGTTGCAATATCAGCTGTCAAACGATGACGGCTGGCTGGTTGACATGTTTGCCCCCCAAACATTTGATTGAAAAAAAGCTCCCGTTGGCCAACATATATTACCGCTATGTTCAATTCCGCCCCCTCCAAAGCAGGGTTTTTCTGCAGAAAGATGAGATCTGGAGGCAGGGTAGACTATGCAGCTGCGCAATGCACGATCAGCACTGAGGTTATCATGATTGGTCCTTTAAAAGATGACCTCCCTTATGTATAAACGGATGACAACACTACATGAGAAATGAGGGCACATGAACTGTTTGATAGTAGTGATTCTGCGATAGGTTACTTGTCTCGCATGCAGTGTAGATAGTGCCACTGGAGGCAACCTGTCTGCGTTTGGTGGCCTGGCCTTGGTGCATGATATAGCGCCCCAATGCAGATGGCCTCACAGATGGTTTGATATTTATACCATGGGCCTTGAAAAGTCACTAGTGTGGAAACTGCTCTTTCTCCCTGATTAGTTTCACATCACCGAGAGCACAGCAATCTCCACACACCCATTTCTCACTGCGCTGAAAACATAGGACCAGTTATGAAATTTATTATGAAGACATGAGGAGAAATGTATAGTATTGTTTTGGAATAAATCATTTGTTGTGTGGGCTGCCCCTTTCCGCGGTGATGATGTGATGTGTTGGGATTCTCTCCCCTCTTTTTCTTTTTAGCGCATGAAAATGTAATCCTCCTAAGTGCGAGGTCCATGTATTTTTTAAAAATCTTCCAGACCCAACGCAGCTTGCATTTTAGCTGGGAGCACTCTTGACTTATGTACTGTAAGTGGATTTGCAATTTAAATTGGAGACAACAAGATGCACCTCGGACCTCCTGGCAGAGACGGAGCGCTTCTGCTGCAGTGTAACCGTCCACCAGAGCAGCTGTATCTCCCTCATCATGACATCACAGGGATGTGTTAGTCTTTTGTTGAAGCATGGGACGACACCCTGCAAACACAAGCGAGCACACCGGGATGCCAGGCTTTGGTCACCTCTCTCTCCTGACCTCAGGGAATGAGAAAAGTGAATAGTTAAAAGGATTCGCGGGTAACAATATGGATGTGGAGAAAAAAAAAACCTTTTTAGTTTAGGCCTCTATTTTTAGCGACCTGTGTGATGCTTCGCTGTAAGAGTTTAATGGCTCACAGATCCTTTATAATTTAATGAGAGAGAGGGTGGCCCTCTTGAGATTTATGGCGAGCATCTAAAGGTGGATTTGGCCACTCGGCTTATTGATCCAAAGCGGATGTTTGTTTATGCGTCAGTAAAGCTCTTTCCCTCCTGTACCATACTGACCCCACCTCAGGAACATTCAAATTGTCAGCTTCTTCTTAAGCCAATAAAATAAATGCACTCCATGTCAATGTTCATTATTTTAGTCTCTCTCTAAACATACAGCAGATCCTGCTACAGTTCTGCTTCTTTTTCCCAATTCATATGCATCATATAACTTTTACCGAGAGGCAAGTTTATTGATCGACAGAATAAATAAAGTTCTCAGACCAACAGCCTGAATCCATTTTACTATTATTTTTTTTAAATATTTATATTTTACAGTCCCTTTGATCATGCAAGGTTTAGAAGAGGAAATTTTATTAAAAATCTAAAAATGTTAGTATCTGCAATCTATGCTTGTCATTACAGCAGATCAGATATAAACTGTGACAAAGGACAAGGAGCTAATACCCATTTTAAACCACTTCCTGTTCCACATTCCTGTGAGTGCACTCGTCTCCTTGTACTGTAAAGCCCAGTGAGTTCAAAAGTGGATGTTCCTCCTCTATTTATTCATGAGCCTTTCACGGGGGACATGAGGCAGAGAAGGATGGAGCCTAAAAACATGTTATCATGCTCTAATTAAAGGCGAGGCAGAGGATGGAATCGCATCCAGGAACCCAACAGCAAACCCAGTTTTATTTGACATAGTCTGGTCTGTAGGTAAATGAATGTGCTGAATGGGAATGATTGAATGAATGAGTGAATGGATTCCTCAACCAAAGCGTGAGTAAACGGCTGAATAAACCAGACACACATGATGGTGTCATTTGGAAGAATGAAATAAGACTGATGGTTGTTTATTTTAAAATCGCACGACTCTAACATTGGGAGAGGTAATAATGTTAAATTGTCGCCCGCTCCAATCCAGGATAAACAGATCAATCACGTCTGAATATAATTTCCACCACATTGCACTCAGCATTAGAATTTGTTTTCCTCAACACTGGCATTTTCCACACCGGCGCATACAGGAAAATGCCGCATTCCGCCTGTCTCTAGAAACCATCCCAAAAGAAAAATCTAATACATTTTTAATTAGAGAAGGTTGTTCCGTCCATTTGGACATGTTTTTATATTAGTAAGCGGGTATAAAAGAACACCACAAGGTGTCATATGTAACCTGAGAACTGAAATCCTGCCATTTCCCTTTGGGTCTAATCTAACCAGGTATTTCACTTTGACCAATTTGAAAGAGTACCTTAATCACATTTATGTCCTATTTAAAATAGATATGTATCATCTCTGAAGCTTGTCCCAACAAATAAACCTATTTTATTTAGACAAACTACTTGTAAACTAATTTGTGCATCATTACCATGATTTACTAATAACAAGAATACAACCTGAGCATAAATTCAATCTTCTGTGACTCACTTTGTTCCCAAAAGCATCTTTTCTGTTCCTTTATAGCCCCATTCTTCCGTGGAAGCATACGTTTCTGACAAGCTCATACAAATGAGAAACTGTGGCTGTTGTATAACTCAACCCCTCCAACCACAGTTAAATGACTTATGTAAAATGAGAAAAAAATCTTTATGCTCATTACCAGGACATCTGAGTAGCCTTTGTGGGGAGCTTAGATACCACACTGAACCAACCAAATTAGCTGATTAGCCTTGGATTTAAACGTAAATTGAATGCCTTCTTTGTCATTGATCGCTTTGCCTCTTCAGGTTTATTGACACTGGATGGAAAGCTTGCGAGCCTGTGTTTGTTTGGCAAACAAACAGGGCCAGCTTGAATCGAGGAATAAGTGGAGGAGAGAGGGGGAGCAGGTGAAGTGCTGTTTGAGTTGGCTGATTTTGAAATTCCTGCCCTCCCCCCCTGTCCAATCCGAACCATGACTATTACTACTGCTGCCCTCTCCTTGATGTAGTGGTCTCCATCCTGGCCATTGGGGAGTGAGTGATGTGAGCCATATGGGGGCAAAGAGCAGGCGTAAATCAGCAGATGCTTTGCATCATACTGTATGTCAGGTGTGGGTGTAGCTCGGGGGCATCCATCTTCAACACGTCTCTATTCATCACTTGAGGAAATGACCAAGCTGTTGGTAAACACTTTGGGAGTAACACCAAAGGGCAGATTTAAGAATTACCCTCAGTCTCACAGACTATATCCATACCACTGGGGAACTATTTTACTTTAGTAGTGTTATTTAAATCTGAACTGGATGAAAACTGAAGCATAGTTCTGCACAAAAAGACACCACTGCTTCTTACTCCAATAGTGAAGGGCAACTGTGCAAACTGATACTGCGCATGTGCGTTAAAAAGTGAAAGATTTCTTTTATTATGTCAAGGGGCTTTTGAACAAACCTGTTCCTTTTGTCTGTTAAATGACTGAGGGATGCTTCTCTATCCCCTTATGTTCTCTTGGCCAGTGGAGCTTGCAAGCTGAAAAGTGTGATTGTATTTTTGAAAGGCTTATTTGTATCAAAAGATTCAGTCACTTAGTTAAGGCCAAAAGGACTTTATTTCAATTTATAGATGAAAAATGATCTGAGGCTTGATGTTGAAAAGGAAAAATGGCAGAAACAGGAACAATTATGCTACAGTGAAGGTATTCAAATGATTAATGGAAGTAAAAGTAAAAATATATATGTACCATAAAAAGTATCCCTTTACACTTAAAGATCCTGCATTACAAATTTTACTTGAAGCGGCTATAATCAATATTTTGAAACAGCAATAGTAGTGAGAAGAAGAGAGAGAATTATCACAGAGGCTGCAGTTCCCCTCAGCTCCACGGAGGTTTTTAGTTCCTTTTTATTCACTGATTGGATTTTCACATAAGCTTAATGTTTTGGTTCAGTGGCACCACGACTGCATGCTACCTGTCCACTACCAAGCAGCTGAGAGACACAATTAGCAAGGAGCTGGTTAACATAGTGGAGCATTTTGAAGCATAAGAGCCAGACTATTTCAGTAGTCCATATAAATAGCCACTATGAGACATGAATGAAGTTCATTTGCATATGGGGAGAGAAATGCCAAATGCTAGATTTGAAATTTATAAGTAAGTCTATATTTTCACTGTAATATTGTCTTTTAAATTGTCTTACTAATTAGATATCTATCAGTAAAGGCAAGCCTTGATTTGTAGGAAATATTGTATCATATTCATATTATTGTTACATTCAGTATTTATTTTTTGAAAGTCAGCAGTTGAGGAGTGACTGACTCATTGCCGGAGCAGCTACATCGTACTAATACATGTGCATGATTTTGTGCTTTTGGCTACTTATTTCTACAATGTGAAGATAAAGGAACTCATGTATGATAAAAACGTGGCCATAGCCAGTCTTAGGTACAAAAAAAGAAAGAAAAATAAATTAATAAAGTAGGGACACATATACCCAAAGGATATAATGAGCTTTGAGTTTTCTTTTTTTAAACTAGACATAAAAAATGATGTAGGATTATGTTGTGTGTGCTCAGGGGGCTGCCCGAATAACCCCAGGATTGGAAAAAAACACAAATCATTTTCTAAAGGAAAAAATGATATTGGTCACAGACAATTCCATGCCCCGAGCTGGGGACTATTCTAAAGCTCAGGCAATTTTCTAAAGTAACTATGGGTTGAGGCGTGACTGATACAGTGACCATTGAAGCAAGATCATTTCTTTGAGAAACACTACTAAGAAAGAATGACAAGAAATGAAAGGTTCAGCACAAAGCAACAATTCCCTTATTGGGCAATGTGGACCATGTGATGTACGCACGCACGCACACACACACACACACACACACACACACACACACACACACACACACACACATCTGACAGGGCAGGGGATTTCTTTTGATACAGATGGTCATGAGGCTCCACCGTGCCTCACAGTGCCTGGGTTAGTCTGATGAAATATCAGTGATGCACCATAAATATCTTCCCTTTTCAGGGGTTAAAGAGGAAACACATTCCTCTCTGCAGTGACACTGTATCATCACAGTGATCAAACAATTGGAGGAATTGGCTTTCAGAGAAATACCAAAGGTTGCCAACAGACTAAAGACCCAAACATGAATACACACACACACACACACACACACACATAAACACACACACACACACACACACACACACACACACACACACACACACACACACACACACACACACACACACACACACACACACACACACACACACACACTTCACCTTCCCTGTCTCTGCTCTGATATGTGTGCTGTTTGGGCTAGTTAGCATTCTCAGTAAGAAAGCTGTTACTCACACTGGGGAAATTTTAGGACCATCTGCTAGTGACCAGGATTTACACACTTACACAAATTAATCAATTGATCAGTCCATTCATAGGGTGTTGAAACTGGTGTTTGGTTCCGCATGATTTCTTGACTTCAGTCGCGAGCAACAGTTGGATTAGCACACACGCGCACATTAAACATGAAATTGTGTGTTACATGATCACAGAAAAGAAGAAGTGAAAAGGGAAATGAAAAGACTTTTAGGCAAAAAAGAGTTCTCTTTTCAGTTCTCCTTGTTATGATGCTGTCAGCAAACAGTTTGAATGATTAACATTGTCTTCCATCTCACATCAAATCTGTTTTTATTGATGGATGGGATGTTACAGCAACAGATTATCAAAAGCAAAGCAGCTGACTATACGGATAAAAAGTTCATTTCTGGTTATCACCGGTTCGATTTATCACCTTTCTGGCTACGACAACAAGCCTCCATCTCTGTCCTGACCTTTCAGGCTGGGTACAGGTTTCATTTATCACCAAAGGTAGAAAAAAAGATATCTCCATAGATCACTCCTTCTTCTTTGTGATGAAAACACACCAGTTAGCACCAACATTCTGGTTTTATCCAGGCCAGCCATTTGGGGTAAATCAAATAACTTCAGTTTAATGCCTTGGAGGTGCTACTCTAATGTCTGTCTTGATTCTCTGCCTCCTTCCTCACAGACAAGTTTATTCATGGTCTCCCTAATTTGTCCTGATAGGATCTCGCCATGTGCACACCCAGTCACAGCTCGGATAGGAGAAGTCGTGATGGGAGTAGTTCCATATAAGACTAACATTAGCTAGCGAAAAGAGGCAAAAGTAACCTCTCATGCGCCAGAGACATGGACAGAAGAAACACAATCAAATTCAGCTACAAGTCCTGGGTCCTCTGGGATGCCTTGCAGCTAACTCTAATAAGACATTGCTTCAACCTCTTGCTACAAAAATAGTCCAACAGTGTGCTATTTCCATTTATTCAAATGCACAAACCACATAAACAGGCCTAAAACAGAACTGGTTTAATTTTACATGCACGTACTTTTCTTTCTCAAAATAATTTAAGGACTTATATTTCAATATGAGATATTTAGCATGTATCTGAAAAATACCAACACAAGACTGTCCTCCTGTAAAAAGCGAGCCCTTAGGTCGTCTGCGCAAGCAGGTTATTGCAACCCAAAGTTAATGTTTTATTGTTAGGTGACCTCTGACAGCTGTAGTAATTATGACGGGAGCAAAGGAGAAATACAGTTGATGCAGTATAAAAAAAGCAACAAAATCCGCGTTAGAAAGCGTTTGGGGTTGATGGACGGGTCCACAAAACACAGGACTTTCACCCAGGAGCCCGCTGACGTGAGGCTTTGAAACAGGATATCCTGTTCTGGACAGTAATTCTTTACTGAGTAATGCTAAATATACAAGAGTAATGAAAACTTTTTTTTAATTCTGAGTAATTAGTAAAGACTGCTATCATGACACAAATGAGTGTATTTACCCTTCCAGTTTAGCTAGCTGTATATTTGGAACATGACGAACACATAAAATAATGGTGGTAATCAGGTATTGCTGTAGGACTGGTTTAAGAAGTAAATTCAGCTGCTGTCCATGGCAAAAGAGCGGCCTAAAAACTTTCTAGAGCCACTGGAAAGAAACACAAGACAGATTTTCAGTGCAGTATTCCTAAAAGCATCACATGTTGCTTATCCCTTCCTGATACATTATTGTTGGAGAATGTATCAATATTTGAGTTTTGGGACATAATTAATTGATTGGCAGGTGATAGGCGAGGGGAGCTGTGCAATTCAAATATGAGAACTAATCAAAAACGTGGGCTCTGAGAATGACAATATAGGGCACAATCACTTGATGCTTTCCAAACCACACAAACCCAGCTGGCTTCACCAACATTAGCCAAAGCAAACACGAATCTCTTGTTTTTGGTATCAGATGTAAGATCTGGTAGTGCTCCATAGGAAATAAATGTCGCACTGACTGGTATACACCCAACGAAAATTAGGTTTAAAAATTGTATTTATTGCCGTTAGCCAAGTATAATCTGAACTACAGTATGTTTTGGAGTGAGTGTCTGTGGCGCAGACCCGGATTTTACATTCCAGTGATTTCACAACTCTGATTTCAAGCTTCATGAAAGACTGGTGCAAGTTTACACACACACTGAATAAACTGTCCTAGGGCAGAGACTTAACATATCCATGTTCTTTTAGTATTTGTCTAAATATTTCTCTAAGGAAGCAGTTTGGAAAAGATCGTCCAGTCTGATACGTAAATCTGAATGACAAAATCATTTTTTTCTTTTTAATTCTTGGTGAGCTAACAACTTGTAAACCAACGCACTTCTCATACACAGTACACCACATCGCACTGAAGAATGGCAGTTGTGTTGTGTCAGATGCATAACACTGCAGTTTGGTTCAACATAGCTTAGCGGAGATGTGATTGCATCTTGCATCAGCCCTCGAGAATGGAGGTTTTGTGATCTTGAAACTGCTGTTTACTTACCAGAGAAATACTGCTTGTGACACATTCTCACATATAATGAGCTTGGACACCAAACGGGGGTTTTATAAGAAACAAATTACAACCTAGCATGCAGCTGTCACTTTGCTTTAGTCAGGAGGCCCACCCACTAAATATCACCTAGCTCATTACTGTACCAAGCACTATGGCTGTTGTACATTTAAAAAAAAAAAAAAAATCTTTTCTAGAGGTATTTCTAATGATAAATCCTGGTCTGTGTTCACCTTGCATTCCAGGATGTGTGTTTTGTTTTGGTAGCTGAATCAGTGTGTTGTACAGGATGTAATATATACACTTAATAATATTCACTATTTATATATTACACTGGTACAGAAAGTGTCAAACCTAATGCTACTCTCTTTTATAAAATGGTGAAAGTCAGTTTTACTGAATGTACACTCACAAGATAAGGTTAAACAAGGTATTTTTTTTGTATACGACATGCCTCATGGGGATAGTTGCCATTTATGCATGACTGAACTGGTCTGCACCACGTAGGGTCAGCTGCTGCGCTGTAGGTGGATAACAGGGCTGTATTTAATGCTTCTAACGCAAGCGTTCATTAAATAAGCTAAACAAGGAACTTGAGTGAATTAAAAGCAAAACGTTTTCCAGGTCCGCTCCAGTGGGTGCGTTCACCACCACTGCAATCCACTTTAAACGTGCTCCAACACAGTGAGCACTTGCTGCTGTTTCATTGCAAACACAAACTGTGGATTCTGACTCAAATAACACTGACTGATTTGTGGCCCCACAAAATGAATGTGTTGGGCCGATTCCAGCTGCGCAGCCTTGCTGTCTTCTCATTCTGTCTTCTCCATCTACAGACTTTAATAACCTTCATTCTCTCTTTCTCTGCTGCTCCTCTGTGGGTGATGACATTCACCGCTTTGTTGTGTGTAATAGCTGATGTTGACTCTACAGGCCTTCAGTCTTGATAAAATCTCTAGTTAGTGCCACAGAAAATCCAGATATGCATTTTTGACCAATTTGATTCTCCAGCCACCACTCAAATGAGACACAGGGTACCGCTTCTTTTAAGCTGGCATGGGGCTCATTATCAGACGTATAAAAGTGGGTATACATCAGGCTATGCATGAAGCATAGACTGTGGTCACGGCTTTAAAAATGGAACAAGAAAATGATGTATTCTGCAGCAGGCTCATTTCCTGCATGCGGTAGCCTTGACAACACTGTTAACTTCAGCGTTGAACACGGGTGGTGGAATGACCTCTGCGTTGCCGTCAAAATACAGATAAGAAAATGCCATATGGCTGTCATAATTATACCTGTCACGTTCCACGGCAAAAATAACTCTCTGGATGCAGAACAGTTAAATCATGTTGTTTTTTTGTTTTTACAGATGAATGGGTAGAATAGAGGAGCAGTTCCACTGTTCCGCTACAATCCAGGTTTGGAATGACAGCTCACATTGGATATTTTTAGAGGCTGATATATTCATACTGTCATATCATTCTCATGTCTTTGTCTCTCTTCAAAAGTGTCCCAGAAACATTATGATCAAGGCAATCAAGAGATTATCTTATCTGATGATTTTTAGAGTGGTTCCTAACACTTCTGAGGCAAGCAGCTGAAACGGGGGAAAAGGAAGCAGAGACTTTTGTTTTTTTCCCACCTGTTTCTTCTCTTTTGGCAGGAGGTAAAGGGATAGTTAGGGGTCAAAGAAAAAAAAACTGAATGGATAGAGAGAAGTGTATTGGAGGTTTAAGAGGGAGAGAAGGAAATGATTGTCAAACAAAGCTGTGAAGACAAATGTTTGAGCGCAGAGTGAGAGAGGAACACAGAGAGAAAGAGAGGGATGGCTGCTTCTGTAGTTGCTCGCTGCTTGTGATGATTGCATATTGGAAGAGGAGGGGTTCTCTTGCTTGCATTAGCACAGCAATGTCAGTGAGGACTACTATATTTCACTGACTATATGAATGGACTTTGGCATATCTCCTGCAAGAAATTATTTAAAAGCCCAGCTATCCAGTTCATTAATTGGCTGCTGAGTCATAATAAAAGATGTGAGATAAGTTTTCTAAAAATAGACCCTTTACAAATCTATGATACCCTTAATGTACCTCTCAGTGTTGTACTTTCTTTTTCTCTGTAGCCAGCATCTGTGTCTACTTGTCTGTTGCCATGTGGGAGATAAAAGAGGTGGAAGAGCTTTATCATTTATCAGCACATGGACATGGAGGTGGACAGGGAGTTGAAAGAGGGGGCTACCAAGCCAGCACATGGTACAATTCGCAGCGGTGCACGAGAGCACACAGCATGCTCAAATATGAAAAAAAAAACAAAAGATGCCCAGGCCAAGCACCAGCTGTTAAAAATAGTTGCCCTCCCTGGCACTTTTCTATACCTCCCAGCAGTTCTCCACCTAATAATAGCAAATATACACACACAGCTCAGGGCAACTGCAAACAGAGTGGGGAGAGGCAGACTGGCATGCCTGGAGGATAGATACGCTATGTTATGGTAATTCTTTTGGAAGACAAGCCTCCTCCTCAGGACATACTGCTCACTTCACCCAGTCCCTTAGCCCTGTTTAATGAGCTCCAACAGACAGAAATGAAGTACATGGAGATGAGCCGGAAGGCAAAGATGGTATGGTGATATATCGCTTGCTTGTCCACAGCAAACAAGAATCATTTCCAGACGTGCCATAAAAAACACACACAGTGAGAATTCTCCTTGAACCTGGTTGAATATCAAAGCCCAGGCTGAGTAAGGTGCACATTTAGAAGAAAACCTTTAAGAGGAGAGCATCACATGCTCGGGTCACTTAATTGTGTGAACGTCCAATACAATGACCCTAATTACATCCGTTTCAAAGTACCACTATAGTGGCAATGTCATGGTCAAGTAGACGAGGCTGTGAGGGAATAGTCCAACAAATGATTGATGCTTCCCTCCACAAAGTAGTAATACTAAATAGGTCTTTTAAATTCATTAAATACTTCCCTTACTTTGGATAAGCCAACGCTGGCCAGAATCATTATACTTGCAGATCATTCTGGCACAGTGCAGGCTGAAACTCATTCCCAGAGATTTCACCTATCTGGCCACTGTGGTGGAATATCCTCTGTCACTTGCTGTTTGTGATTGGTGAATACACAATGTGTGTTTTCCCCTGGCACGCCAAACAAGCGGGGAAAATATCAGAACATTGCATGGACATAAGAGTTGTGCTTGAAGGAGCACATTTTTTTTTCCCCCTGCCCGAACCTGGGGGATGCTCGTTGAACTGAGAGTGGCTTTTGTGTGATTCAGCAAACAAATTACTCACAATGTGACAGGGAAAAAAAAACAAAAATCCAAAAACAAACAAACAAAAAAAAAGAAATGGCAAGACCTCCTGTGCACATAAAAAATGGAAGAGCTCATACAAATGGGGTGGGCTGCTGCACCACTTGAAGGGGGGCATCATTCAAGCACAGCAGATTAAATTCAGAAGGCAACGGAAAACAAATACAGCCAGTCGTCTGCAATATGATTTCTAATTTGCTACTTGCCTTAGCGATTTAAAAGCGATACTGTTTAAAAATAAAACATCTGAAGGTGTAAATTGGATGCGGAAAGTAACAGGGAGACTGTTAACAACATGTGGTTCACACCTTTCCCTACCAGTGCCTTCACAAATATGTCTGATGGCATTTCTTCAAGCAAGACGGCATACATTTACGCAATATGTATATTACCATGAGCAGGACTGAACCAAACAGCATAATTAAGTGAGGTAAATAATGAATTTTTCAATGTGTTACTATGAGATGTTTCTGAGGGCACATTATAAATACATTTCTACTACTATCAGAGGATTGCTTTGGGTAGTTCTGGGCATTATTAGCTGTAAAAGTGCAAAAACACCTCTGGTCTCCTGATGGAGACGAGGGGAGACCATTACTGTCACAAAATGCAAGAAAGTAAAAACATCATCATATTATTTAACACATTTTAAAGCATCATTACAGCCATATACCTGGTATCCCAGTACAAGTGTAATTTTACACAATTTCTCATTTGTGAAGTGTAAAAGGTGCAGAAAAAAACTTAATGTCTGCGTTTGTGTTCACACTGGAGGGCAAAAATTGACTGTTTGACACGTTTGTATGTTTTCACACACAACTAGAGCACCAATTAAATTTTTGCTCCTCTAAAATATCTGTGATAATTCCTCTACAAAGACTGAACCAAAGCTTTTTAAATCCCAAATGGTCATGTCATAATCCAGTAAATTCAGGAGCCTAATTGGATCTTTGAAAGGCCCAGAATAGTATGTTAAATACTAGCCCTGTCAAATTCTGTAATGGAAAAGGGGTCAAGTGGAAAAGCCATCAACGACACACACGCCTACTGTGGCCTTGGAAGTAATATTTCGCATATCATTTACCCCCATACCAAAATGTGGTCAGTCACCAGAGCCAGACATTAATGGCGAAGTTAAACTCCGGAACAAATACTGTATGAGAAGTAAGCCTTTCAACGTCCAAATATAGACACCGAGGATTGTAACACGGAACCTAGAAACTAATTAAAGCCCGTCTGAGTGACTCAGAGTGCCATGCAAGCATCCAAGTCAGCTACTTTCACTTCAACATGCTGAGAGTGAGTGTGTTCAGACACAGAGCTTCTTCAAGAGCGATCTGTCTTTTTCCACATCACAATGGGTCTGACCAAAGCCAGACACAACCAATCACTTCTGTCCATGTTCTTGAAATAACTGGCATCTGAGGAGCAAGTAAAGGAATTGAACTAACAAAGTACACCACATCTCCAAGCTGTTCTTTTAAAAATTCAAATCAAGCCTGCTTGAAGTTATTGTGGCTCAGACACTGGCTAAAGGGGCTGATGTTCAAAAATAACACCTTGCGAGTCTTGACACAAATTTAGCTCAAAAATAAGTCCCTGGAAGGCCAGAAACCAACAGTGGAACATGGGAGTTAGAGACCAAATCTCATTTTCATTTCAATCACACTCTCAAATGCTGCCAGCATTATTTATTTATAACATTTTGAAACAAGAAAAATACACAAGTGGGGATGAATTGTGGAATATCAGATGTTTGTTAATTAGCTCATTGTGCACTCTGATTCATAAGGCTATTATTGTGATCTCCATAAGAGATGAAAAGCTTTCTTGAAATTTTAAACAAGTACAATCAAAGACCATTTGATAGTGTCATTGTGAAGTCTGAAAGGTCTGCTCGAGGGACTTTTGTAATAGTCTTAGACCACATGAACATACAGTATCTTGATTTGTTGGGTTTCTAGCTTGACCTTTCATCCCCTGAGGTTTTACCATCAAGCTTTTTCTGACACGTTGGGTTACTGGAGGCATTCTCTCTTAATTAGAGGCTGAACCTGATCTTGTGCCACTGCCTTCTTCTCCTTATGCATATTTCAGACACATCAGTGGAGGTGATAGCTCTGGGCATCCAGTGATTACCTTCCCATCATTTCTTTCAATTGCACCTAATGCCGTTTAACTGCTAATGGTTGTCATACTTGGAGAAAGCTAAAATCAAAGGTGTTTATGAGGGGAAACACTCATTTTCCCCTTGATAAATACTTCCCCGTGAAAAAATCCTGACAGGTGAGGAATTGGAGGTCTATGTGCCGTAATCACGCCTCTGTGTGCACACTAATGAATGCAGGGCCTGATCCATTTCCCAATATGCCCTCTGTAATGAAAAGGAGAGAAGGCCTTCCCCTGTAGCACTGCCTTGTAAGCCAAGTTAACACACACAAATGCCACCCCAGTGACTTGCAGATTGGATTTGCCATTAAATTATTCACTGATCTCTATCTACAAAAATGCATCCTAAACAGGCTGCTACATAGTTTGGCCTGATATGTTGTTATTTGCATCTAAAGTGCTGGCAATACTTCAAGGGGGTGGGCGGGTGGAGGTAGGTCTGGCAGAGGTTTGTGCAGGATACAGGTGGTACAGAGGGAGCACAACGAGCTGAAATATAGGCTAAGATGAGGCTCGTCCTCTGTGATCATTTAGGATAGAGAGCATGCACAGTGCACTGTGTGTTTTAAACTACTCATTGTGGGCTGCTGAATTTCAAGCTTAATTTTTCCATTCTCCTTCATACCTCAAAGAATTCAAAGCCAGGATGAATTTCATCCCTTCTGTTATAAGCACAATGTTATGATACATTGGATGACAAATAAAAAGCTGTGTAAACAGTTTTTCCTGAGAGCATATACGATATTTTCCATGGAGGTGAATACTGACGTAATGACTGGCAGTTCAAGTCCTCTCATACACCAATACACCGATGCTCAAAACAACAAAACTAACAACAAAGTTACAAAAGCCTGCCTCGCCAAACCCTGCAGGCGCAGTATCTGCAGCCTGTCATGAGACAAGCATTGATTTCACTGATTTCTGGTACCTGAACGAATCACTGAAAAGCGGCACTCACTGAGCAGTATCTTCACCATGCAGTACCACCAATTGCATACTGAGCCAAGTTTGAGATCTCAGTATACGGGTCACATGCCTATACTGAGGGCTGTCGACATACTACACTCGTGTGTGTACAGAAGCCTTGTGAAGAGATGTCAAAAAAAGGTACACAACTGCTGAATACCGGATGACAGAAGAGTTTGTCACAATATGAGAAAATAAAATGGCTATTTAATGTATTGATATTTCTCAAAATATTTTATTTGGTAATTAATAGTGGATGACTAAATGGCTCAGACATAGGACCAACTGTCGAAATATAAGCATTTGCTAAAATATTAGCAATAACTGTTGGTATGACATGTTGGTGCATAGAGTATCTTGTACTGTTAAAGAAATCAGCAAGTCCCCAGATTGCTGCTACTGTCAGTGTTCCAGATCATCACAATATTCTGATGTTACTTTTATATGCAAGTATTCCGTGTAATATTATGTGAATGTAAACAGCCAGTAAAAGATCATATTCTGATAATAAATTCAAGGATGATAGTAAGCTTGAAATATGCTGATATTATCTGGGATGCTAAACATTTAAACCTCTTGCTGTTTACTCTCTTTTTTTCCTGAGTAATATTTGTTATAGCTCATCTTGAAACTATTTACAGAGACAATTGTGTTTGAGATTTAAAGATATGAATAGCTTCTCCAGAATATGACTTCGACAGGGGTTATGAGCCAGCGTTTGCATGAACTGTAACTGCACATCTATCTTTAACCACAGGATCCTAGGAATCCTATAAGTCATTCCTGTGGCTGATCATCAGAGAAACTTTCTAACCTGAGTCCTATGCTGTGAAACTCCTGTCATTGCTCCACTGTCTATTTTCTCTCTTCACGTCAGTTTTCACCCCCTCTCTCCCACAGTGTTCAACCTATCAAACTGTACCTACCTCCCCATGCTCAGTTTACACTCCACTGAGCCGATGTCATCATTCCTACATATCTTGCCAGGTAGAACTGGCCTCCTTTTCTACTTCCTGTTGTTCAACTGCTAAAAATAAATCTCCCTTTTGCAGAGCTGCCATGAGGCTCCAGTCTGGTCCTCTGCGGGGCTTAAAACTTCAAATCCTGACAAACAGAATCCACTTTCAAGAGCCAGAGGCAAACCTGGTTGTCTGATTGTTTGAGTGCAGACCTACAAACATCTCTGAAGCACTGTGTTGATCTAATTAATGAACTAGAAAAAAAATATGTAGTAAAACCATGAATTCACCTTTGCTTTTACACAAAAGACCATTATTTATAGTACATCAGACAAATATTGTAAATTTGCACCAAAAATATCAAATCAAATCAAAACTTCAATATTAACATCGATTGAAATGATTCAGATTTGTTGAAATTTTGCTAGTATTGTCGATCCCACTTGGCATCAACACTACCTGCCCAGAATGTAGTGGCTGAAAGCCAAATCAAGCAAGTGACTTTCTTCAGTCAAGGCAGGTCAAGACATCTGAAAATCTACAGTAGCAATCTGAAAAGACTCATATGTTTCTGAGTGGATTCGACATGAAATTTTGATGAGCTGAAGTCCCATCCCACTTTCTAGTGTGCTATTTTTCACTATCTGTAACCCAATCAGAGATTTCTTTACATTTTAGATATCTGGTGCTGGTATTAAGATTGGCCAGCATTTACTGATAATACTAACAAAAATAGTCAAGTATATAAAAGTCAAAGCCTTTGAACCAGAAATGATTTGGGCTACCTTTGGCTAAAGTCTACATCACCCCTCTCTTGCAAGACTACCTAACACTTCAGTACAATGTAAAAATCTAGGATAACATGTTTCAAGTCTTTCTCCCTCAGGGATAGTTTTTGTTAGCTCTTGTGGAAAGTAGTTCATAAGATTCGTAACATTATTGCTGTGAGTGAAAACTCTGCAGGCCATGTTCCAGTCTCCTCTTTAATCCACAGTACATGTCTGTAAATGAGTCACTCGTTTTTAACCATGGCAGCAACTTTGTTGAACTTCTTAAGACTTTCTCTGTCTAACAGGCACAATTACAGTGTGCTGAGTGGAATAGAACTGACAACAAAGAAACAGAGATCCATCCACTCTTGAGAGCTTAAAAGCTAAAAACAGAATAGAATAAATTTTTTGCTCAGAATTTATAAAGTAATTCACATGGACATAAATGCATCTTCTTCTTTGATCTCAGGATCCAAAGCACTTTGGACAATAAAATACATTTAGAGAGGCAGAGATGCCAAGATTACCTCTACAATTTAAGCCCTTCAGTTTATCGTCATCGAACATGGATGAACAAGACAAGTTTGATTGGGTCTGACTGCTTAGCAGCTTGCTGTGATGGTTTAATGGGACATGTGGCAGGAACTTAAGAGTATGACAATCCTTTGATGAGGATGTTTTCAATAATATATCGATGCACTACGTTGAAGGCCAGATGGTTTCTTCCTGCACAACCTCTTCTTGTTTTAGCTGTGCTCACTGAATGATTAAAAAAAGTACCAAATGAGAAAGCAGCATGGCGGGATTAGTCAGCTGAATTAGAAAAGTCAAAATGCTTAGTCAGTGGAACAATGACTTTAGGTGGAATATTTGATGAACTGTCCCCATGTTGGTACATTGCTGACATTAGAAAAAAAAAAAATAGCCCAATGGCACTTTGTCTTCTCAGGACATTCCTAGTACGGATTAGAAATGACCTTTTTAATGTCCAAGTTTATTCTAATTCACATGGAAAATGCAATAGAAATATAATTTAATGTGATTCTTCAACAATTTAAAGTATCATGCTTGTTACAAAAAACTGTCTTTGGAAATGTACAAATTCTAATCTGTAGCAGGCTTCTCCAGAAAATACTACTGATTGCAGTGCAGTGTACTGACCCTGTCATTCTAACTTTGAAACAATACAATTTCAGGGAATCTATGAAATTCACTCTCAATTAGGATGAACGTTGATTTTTTTGGTTGAAAATCTATTCGGCCCAACTGTCACACATACTAGTGCAGGTGGTTGCTCACCTTGATCACTGGTCAAGTTTGCCTGTGAGCGAGCAGACAGCAAATCCATGTTTCTACACAGATGGGACTGGACAGATGGAAGCTGGTGTCCTTGGGCACTGGAGAATTTAAGTCTTGTGGATGGAAAGTAGGTAACTGCCCAACACTGTACTTTAGGTGACTGACTAACCCTATTAATTCAAGCTGTGGTTTCAGCCCATTAGTATGCAGTATAAGCCAAAAGTCATGTCAGCGCTAACTCTGAAACATTACAAAAGAATAAAGATTCTCATACTCTAGGTTCCAGGGACCGAGCACAATGTCAATCAGGCCACCCTGCTGCAGATAAATAAATCAGCTATTGAAATAACTTTGCTGTAAACATTTTCCCTATTACTTACATTGGATTCCAGTCCCACAGACACATTGAATATTCCCCTTCACGGTGTAAGAATAAGGCTGATTTGACTTCAACATCAAGCTTTGACTTGGCTTGATCTTACAGGGCCATGGGGTGGAGTGTGTTAAACCCTAGGAGCATGCCTCTTCAGTTCTCCACTTCTTATCTCTCTTCACTGAAGAGGTGATTACCTTCAACGTTTCATCTTCTAGGGAGGGAACTTTTCCTGTGCACCTCTTACCAAGAGGGTGCTTCACCTCTGGCCTGGCAGATATGTATAATGGGAACTCTGAATGATCTACGGGCAGCCAAATCAAATCCTTTTGCCATCACTGTAGCAGTAAAATTAAACATGATGGTGACTACAGTGCTCTGTTTTGGCAGTTCAGCATTTTCGTTCTTTACTCCAAATCTGCAATTGATGTGTAAAAATAAGTACTTAATCTATTCAAATGAATACACCAAAAGGGCCTGCTTTCAACAAAAGATTATGATAGAAATTGTTTTTTACATTTAATTTACTGTAATTGTTGTTTGTACTATAGCTTACCATGTATTGATTTCCTCCAGATACCCTCACTGGCCCCTCCCCTATGCTACCCTCCTTCAAGGCATTCACAATCCTATCCTATTGTACATGTGGATGCAGAACCACAATAAAGCAGCATTGATTTTTTTTTACCCCCTTGATTTTAAAGGACAAAAGAAGGTGAGTCCATTGCCCTGAAGAATCTGCCTTAATGGAAATGCAGAGAGACTCTTTGTCTCCTGGCAGGTGTCACTCACTTGGACCCATTGTGTGGTATTTCCAGGGACACACTGCAACCATTTTATGGAGAAGTCCAACTTGGTTGTAATGAGTTTGTTATAGGAGGTGGGCTAACAAGCTTAAGGACACATTTTGTTTATGTGTTCCTCTGGCTAATTTCTCAGCTGGAGTGTTATTTACTTAGTCAATAACACTACAGAACACATTACTGTGCCCATTGGCCAATGTCATTAGGGACACACTTAATATAACTTTTAAGGTTTATTAAGTGTCACCTGATGATATTAAATTACGTATTAAATCAGAAACACAAGGTTAATCTGTATTCTTTGATTTTGTGTTACTCATCGCTAACTTTTTACTTCAAAACAGCTTTGAGGAAAAATAACTTCAAAATTCACTAAAACTATTGTATGTCAATAATGACTACAGTTGAAAATAAAATGAAATACTCACAACAGATTGCCTGCTCACATTGGGCAGGGAGAGCAAACTAAAAATGTGTCACATGACTGCGGTGAAGTGAACAATGAATCACAGCAGTTAATCGCCACTCTCTATTACCCAGTGTGTCAAACCAAGAAATGGATCCCACAGGTGTAGTTATTGTAATTAGTCTGCTCAAAGCAAATGAAGGGAAGAGCCAGCGCTTTTGCCAGTGGGGGGTAACATTGAGGGAGAGGAAAAGAGAGAAGAGCTGGCTTCAAAGTGTGGAAAAAGGGATATGCTCAGACAAAGAAAAAGTGCCACCATTTTTAGAAATCCTCCCTCAACAACAACCCAAGGACAACCACGTCAGTGAAATTTACCCAGAGGTGTTATGGTTCATTGAATATATTCTCATCCATCTGCCAACATGGTACTACCAATACCTGAAGGATGATTCTCTGTAGCTGCGGCTGCACTGTAGGAGCAAGGGGGGGAGGAGCACCCTGTGACCTTTGAAGTACAAGGAGGTGGTCTCAATTAACTGCATATCAGAGGGAGCAGGCTTGTCCCACACTCCCAGTGGATGAGCACTTTAATTACATCTAAGGAAGGTAAATATATATGTCTTTATGACTGTGCTTAGAGAGGAGCTTGGCTGGGAAGCCCTGGCTGCACATTAGTATCAAAAACACTTTTAATCCTCATATACTTACAAAGATTTGGACACAGTGAATGGCTTTTGGTAGTTCTTATGAAGATGCAGGCTCATTTGTAAATATCTGGTTTTTGCACAACTTGATTCCTAACCTGTGTGTCACACAATGATTAAAAGGTATAAGGACAAAAAAAAGTCACTCACAGTTATGTGTATTTGTTTCCGTCTTCTCTTTTTTTTTCTAGTGAAATACTGGATTTTTTCACCTCTTCAGATGCCTAAATGTCCTTCGAAATAAACCATATTACTGAAAAAAAATCTCTAAAACAATGATGAACTTTGAGCTTTAAGGATATAATACATTGAATAGACCTCTTTATCATCCTTAAAAATGTGCTATTTACATTATGTTCTTAAAGCTTTTTTAAAGCAATAGTTTGAAATTTGGGAAATAATAAATTCGCTTTCTTTCCAGTTTCCAATATTATACTGTTCGGTGAATAGTACTCTGCAGCCAGCAGCTGGTTAGCTTGGCTTAGCACAAAGACTGGAAACAGGGGGAAACAGCCAACTTGACTTTGTGCGAAGGTAAGAAAATCCCCCTACCAGCACCTCTGAAGCTTGCCCACTAGCATGTTATCATTTGTTTAATCTGTACAAAAAGCAAGAGCAGTTCTACAGAGGGTTATGTACCCAACTATGTTTTAGTCGAGACCAGCTAAGCTAGAATTGACTGGCCTGCAGCCAGTAAGTTTAGCTCACCGGACAGAGTGGTATTGATCTTCCCACCTAACTCTTGGCTAGAATGTGAATGCCAAACTATTCTTTTAAGCCACTGTAACTCAACAGAGTAATTTCATAAAAATTTTTACTGTAAGTCTAATATGATATACTGCAGATGGTCCCTTGCCTTACCCTGCCATCATCGTGACAGACAGCGGTTTTTGAATTTGATTTCAGTTTAGAAACATAGCAGCATAGTAAAACGTACCATACTGTAAAGGCAGTTTGGGCCTTGAAGCACTGAAACATCATCATAATACAGAAGGTTTCATCCAAAGCTGGATGCTCATGTCTTCATGCCAGGATAAAACCACATTAACTGGGCATGCTGTTGCCTCTGGAGCCCATTGTATATCCCAGCCGTGCGCACACTTATGAGCTGCTGATAGATTTAAGAGGGTCACCTTGGCTCGGATGCTGTCACCTCTCTGCCGGCCTGCCTGTCTCTTTTTCTACTGAAGCAGCAGTCCTTAGAGTATGAGTGATTGTGAGTGTGCATTTATTATCACACATACTCACACAGCCTCTTTCAAAGTCTCACACGAGCTCCCACCTCAAACTGCTACTGTACATCTCCATCGATAGACAATTACCTCAGTCCAGTGGAGAATTTATCTCTGGGTTTGCCTTCACAAGAGAATCATTTGCAAATTCAATTGAGTGAAACAAGAGGTCAGTAGGTGTGAGGGAGGCAGAGAACATAAATAGTTTGAAAAGGAAGTTGACGGAAATGGATTCTCCAGCGAGAGAGGGTTAACTAAATTTTTTCTTACGATTTAATGCACGTCTCTCCAGCACTAATCTGTATCAATACATCAGATAGACAGAGGGCAGGGAGTCATTGTGGGAATAGAATAACGGACAGGCAGAAGAGCCTTTAAGATAGATAGAGAGAGAGGGGCAGAAGCAGAGGCAACACACATTGAAATTCTACTACGTCAATAATTAAACACACCATGACCCACACAAAAACACAAGCAGCAAAAAATCTATATAAAGTATCTGTTAAAATGTACAATGATATATCATTCTTTATAAAATATAATATTGTTATATATAGTATTATATAAATCATAATCAGTATAGAAATATCTTTAACCATGAAAAAAACACACACACACACACACACACACACACACACACACACACACACACACACACACACACACACACACACACACACACACACACACACAGCATGCTCATGGAGGAAGCATATACAGCAATTGTATATTATTGTTGTATGTAGTTTCTGTACTGGGTTTTACTATACTAGCTGCAAAACAGGTTGCTGCCATTTTTGCAAGCATTTAATGGGACAGTGAGCCTGTATAAGATTATTCTATATTTAAAGCTGAACAGAAATTTAAATTCCTCACACTTTTTGCATGAGGACATGTGATATAAAATGATCCTGCAGATTTTCAGTTTTGAAATTAATAATTATGGAAACAGTGACATTTCCCATGGCACTGTTTGAGGGCCAGCAATGCTAGGACACACACTGTCCATGGGTGGGCTACCGACTGGAGCACGAACACTGTAACCTACAAATTTTTTTTCCCCACACAGTGCAAGTTATGTACTATTAAGATTTAATTCGTGACTTAAGACATCTGTCCCTTTGCAACTTTAAACATTTGGGAAGTATTAACTTTGAATTTTACTCAGAGAGTTGAAGCTAGCAAAGCAGAGTCCAGGCAGAGTCATGGAGTAACGTAAGGATATCTCAAATCACAGATGGGACGGACAGCAATGCGTTTGTCGGCCCCTAGTTACTTAACTGCTTGTGCAGACATTGGAACTGTGGTGATACTATGAATTATTTTTATTGCCCGCCTAATTGGACCAATCAAACCGCAGTACTGACATTGTCAGTCAGAACTAAACCACACCCTCTGAAGAACATGAACGTAGGGGGAACTGTCACAACAGAAAAATATTACTAAAATTCAATTAAAATAAATACACAAGTAAAACAAAACAAAAAACCCCCCAAAAAAACAAGGATATATATGCTCAATTCATATTTTAAAAAAAAATACATCTCAGTTTGACTTTAATGTAATATGTTTGTTTGTTTCTGTTAAGGCTAGCCTAGTGAACCCATGTGAAAAAACACGGGAAGGCAAGGAGACTGGAGTGGAATCGAAGACTATATATTGCAGGGTTCAAAGAATGGGATTGGAGCCCGGGATTAGTAGGGCAAAAGGGGAAGGCTGGAAGTGTGGGGACTGGACTGGTGGCTGGTTGTGCTGAGCACGGGGGAAAACCAGGGCTGAGCTGAGCAGAGTGACCGGAGAATGGGAAGCTGAGCCGAAGCAGAGCAGAGCACAGGGGGGTCCAGGGAGAGGAGAACAAGATATGCAAGGGGTAACAGACAACAAGCAAACCAGATCTTTGAATGGCTTGAACACAGACTGACACAACAATCTGGCAGGGTGGTAGCGTCAGAGCTTGGTATTTGTAGAAGTCTTGATTGCAGGACGGGATGCAGCTGGTGAGGCTCCGCGCTGACTCCAGCACACCCGTCTCCACTCACATAGACACACAGGGAGAGAGGGGCGGAGGGGACGAGAGAGCGACTGAAGGCTAGGCAGAGGTGGAGGGCGTGACACTTTTGACTTTATTGTAATATTTGTAGCTTTATCCTCTGGTAATGCAAAAATGTATGCTGTATCCATAGATATTTCTGAATTAAAATGAATAAAGGTTAAATTATGATTGACCACTGCAGTTGTCTTCATATGAAGCCACCTGTGTAATGTAATGAACGGTCTGCACAAGTTGAACACTGTTATTAACTTGAAATGGTACACTTCCATGCCACACAGCAGAGGCATCACCCGCTGTCAGAACGTTAGATTTCCAGTGTGTTGGTGTATGTTCTGTGCAGCTCACTCATTCAGCATTTCAGCATAATCCTGTCTAAAAAATACTTGACATTTTTGAGTGAGTAAAGCAAATTCACAAACAAAAACAGAGCCTGTGTCTTTCAACCAGGATGGGGTAATCCCTGGACATCTGTTGGTGAGGCGTACTGAGAGATGGGCCTGTGGAGAGGAAAGTATTTTTTTCTTTTTTTTTTTTTTTGGTCAGTGCCTTGCTGGTGATGACGACAGGCTACGTCCTGTGCAGAGCAGTGAGAGCTGGTTGGGCTAATGGCAGTGAAAGCAATTACAGAGAACAAGGAGACCCTGTAGGCATGGTAGCTCTTATGATATTGTTTCATAAAAGTGAAGTCTTGCCTTGTGGATATGTGAATTAAGGAAAAGTAGCCTATGACAGTGACACAGACACACAATCAAGCACACCAAAGATGAATATAGACAGAGGAAGAGGCTGAGAAAAAGACAAAGTGGTGAGAGACCTGAGCTTTCTGTACATGCCACAGTGTTCTTCCACACACTGTGACACTGGGCTCTGTTAAATTTCAGTAAGCTAATACATGACAATTGTTATATACTGTACTTATTTTGTGAATAATAATCAGGTGGCAGGTGCTTTTAAATAGGTGATTACTTCATGGAATATGTTTGAGGGGAAAATGCATTTGGAATATGATACTGTATGTATTAACATTTTTACATCTTATATTAAAACTAACAACATTCTTTCATCTTAAGAAACTGCTTTATTAGTCAGAATGCAAGTAAGAAAAGAGTTAACACCATTTACTGAGTCGATTTGACCTTTTCAGTGGATGACATTGTCTGATGGAAAACATAATTACTAATCAGTAATCTGTGGCAAATCACATTTTTATATTACTAATCTTTGCAACCTTGACATTAACCCTGTCTACATTCTTCAACGGCCTATTAATAGGGATTTACCATTCCCTTATACCTCCAGTCATTTTGTTGTTTACTTGATGTTGCCAGCCAAGTTGCACATTTACCATGGAGTCTGGCCAACTGTTTTAGGCTGTGTTGTTTTATACACAACACTCATCTCACATTAATGATGAGGAGCTGTAAGAAAAACAGACGTAAGAGGTAAGATGTTAATTTTTTTCCCCTGTCTTGTTGAGAATATTGCAAAAACATTTCTGTTGTTTTTTTCGGTCCCAATGAATACGAATTTGCATGTTGGCGTACTCTAGAGGTCAAATAATATTTAGATGTATAAGGACACATACATCAGAAATTATCACTGGCAACTTGAGCAGCATGACATACCACAAATAGTGGTCAAAGGATTTCAAAAATGCTCCAAATAACACCTTGACAGAACAACAGGTATAAATGACACCTTCTGACATAAATATCAAGTACTACTCTGTGTAATCAAGCATCAAATCAGTGAACTTTAATGCTATGTTTTACCTTATATTTTCTGTACTAGAAAGTGTTCTGTGGAGTTTAAGTGTTTTCCAGAAGTTAATCTGAGTCAGTGGCTATTCTTGCTTCCAAATGTTGCCTGGAATGAAAAAGATGCATCCTTTTTATAAAATTGGTCAAGCCATTCCAGGTATAATCTCTAGTTTGTTTGCTATTTGAAAAAGGTTTATTTTTTTGAATTTTTGTACTTTTTTGAAGAAAACAGTACAAATGTTAAATTGATGCATTTATTAGACAGTGTTTAAGTAACCTGTAGCCACTTGAGCCATGAGGGTGATGGGATAAAAAGAAGCGTATCCCATTATATTCCCTTACAGTGCATTAAATGAGATTTACAACTACATAGATGATGATTATGCATTAAAGGTCCTTGATTTATTGTTTGAAAATAAATGTGATGCACTTTCAGTGCCTTTGACAATGGAGGTGAGATAGCTACACTTAAAGACATCTAAAACCTGATTTCAATCCCAAAGTATACTGTTGTGATACAAGTTAAAACATAATATATTTTAAGTCTAGCGTGAGTGAGGTGATCATGCATAATTCAACCAGTGTCTTAGTAAGGGGGCCTACTGTTAGAATGTAAGTTTGCAGCAAGTCACGACGCAGCAGTTGAGATAATACTGGAAGGGTAGCACAGGGCCTGTTGGGTGAGCGAGCCTCGGCATAAATAAATGCAAATGTTGGCTGAGTGCTGATAGAAAGAGCTAGAATCACAAAACTGGGCCAGGTTTGACTACCTGCCCAGGTATAGAGAGAATTCTTTCTTTTACCAAATCATGCACCAGGAAATCATCAATATGAGTCATGCTGACTGTGGATTTGGAAAGGGTACATTTGCTTAGTTCTTAGTACTTCACAACATTTCTTATTTCTTTATTTGTTTTTTTCAGTCTTTCTTTCTTTCTTTGAGGCAATTGTGTTTACATCCAGACCCCTCCTTCTCAATGAGGGATTTAATTGAGCCAGTTACCTTATGGCATCAAACAAGCGAAAACTCAAGAAGGGCAGCACACTCCAGATCGCGAGTTAAGGCGAGCATCATAATTTGAGTAGACACCCAAGTGGGGTTGGTGGGCACACAGATCGCTTGCAGTTATGCTGCATGCCTCTCTCTGATAGGATTCCTGCCCCTTTACATTTAGTGTGAGGCATCAGTGGAGATAAGTAGAAGATCAGTGGTTTTCCCCCCACAGATCTCAGTTTCAGTTTTGCTCAGGCAAAAGCCAGTCACAGACCTGAATCCAACTGCTGTGCTACCATCTGTACTACTCATTTAGGGCAGATGGGGACTCTTGCCTTTTAGCACCCACACAAGTGAGAAAATGACAGCGTTACTCACGGGTTAAATGTACTTGTGAACCCCCACCATTATAGATCATCATTTATTAAATGGCACTTTGTAGGCGTTGCCACCTGATGTCTCAGTATCAACAAGAGCTGTTGGTGTTCTAGAGAACAGAGCAGAAAAGTGGACTGGATGCTTCATGGGTCTCAAATGACTGACCCTAAGATGAATACCTGACAGAGACAAAATATAACCATCTTATTTCCAAAAAGAGGATGTGATCCCATATAAAAAGTGACAGCCAAGAAGAAGGTCTTACTTTATCTCAGTACTGTGACCTTCCAGATATTTTCTGACTGATTACTTCTCACAAAGCTCCCTGTTATTTACTTTTTGCCAGTCTCATGTGTATCAAAGTGCATGGACAAGGAGCTGCTAAGAGCCTTTTGCCGGAGAACTCTTCCCTTCATTGGATCCCTGCCTCTCACTATCCATCTCACAGTCAGCCCCTGAGGGATGACTGAAGGGGTGTTGGAGACAAGGTGTCCAGGATTTTCAGGATCTTGTCAGGACTGGTGCTTGGGGGACGTAGAGTCTACACTTGTCAACGGAGGTGCCAGCCGTCATCAGCTTGCAGGAAATACAATATGATAGGCACATGGCCTAATATTGGGTGGTTTTCCCATAGTGGGTGCTGTTTGGGGAGAATGTCCAGACGGTTACTAATGACCTTTGTCTGCCACCAGCTCTGCCTATGAGAACTGAAGCATGGTTTTGATCAGATGGTCCATCAGGAAAAAACGGAGGAAGTTGAGAATAGAAGTGAAAAGAAGTGTGGAGTTGCCCTCCCCTGCAGCAATGAGTATCCTGCATTTTCATACTCTGGGGAAAAAAAATCTGGTAACTGACGACCTATCTTTCTCCTATTGTCTGACCATGAATTATTAATGGGAACACTAGTTTCCTTGGCACAGGCATAATCTGCTATTTTAAAGGTCCGTCTTTTTCACAGAGTCTTACAAAGTCAGATGGTAGTGGTGACAGAAATCTGTAGAATTACACAACGTTAGAGATTTTTTCAGCAAGTATGGATATTATCATTCGATTTTATCCCTTCTGACTTACTGCATTCTCTGGGTTTGTGTCTGTGTTTGTGTGTGTTTGTGTGTCCGACCCATTAGACGGGCACTTACAGGACCAGTGGTTTCCATTAGGCCTGAGGTTCAGCTCTCTCTGTTTTCACTGTTAATTTGCTGGGACTGACTAGCATACAGTTGTCACTCATTACACCGCAGTCAGTCCACTAGAGTGTGTCTGGCTGGCTCCAGAACATCAGCTTGTCATTTCTCTCCAACCGGAAGTTGTGAAAGGAAAAACAAGGAGAGGAGGATGGGGAATGGATGGCAGTGAAGTAAAATAGAGTATGCTATTGTGAGTTAGACTACGGATGTAACCAGATCCCTCTAAACACGATGAGATGACAATGTGCCTAATGTTTAGCTGTAGCTGTAAGAACAAAACCAGGATCTACATCAGAGAGCTGGAGCTCTGGAGTGAATTAAATGGCAACGATGAGTGAATGTGACAGATCTATCCAGAGAAAGAAAGAACAACGGAGCATCAGGCATATATCTGATTTAATCAGATGTGATATGGAAGTAATCCCTATGTTAGTTCTAAGAAATAGCAAATGCAAATGTCAAGAACGGCACAACCAAGTCATCAGTCTTGGTCGTCATCTGCAGACCCTGCCCTGAGGAGCAGGCTTAGGCAGTAGCAATGTATAATAATGCTCTGACTCAGCATCTGGGCTTAATGTAAAGGGCAAATGCCATATTATAAAAGTAAATTACTCCTTACTCAGCTGATCAGACTATGAATTAATGATTTTACAAGGTGATTATTGGGAGGCATTAGTACGGCAGATTATTCCTTATAGTGCAATGCTCTCCTGAGGCACCATTGCATCATGTTTAAAATAGTTTCATATTTGATTTCCAGCCTGTGATGCTGCTTTAAATAAATTAATTTTGACTGTCATCTTGAAAAACCCCTCCGAATAACCATATACTGTGCAACAGTTTTTATTATCATATGAAAGATGTTGATAATAATATACAGATTTTCCCCATGCTTTTTACCTGCGCAGGCTATCATAAAT